>NC_048300.1:10057829-10348307 GCF_013100865.1 Trachemys scripta elegans | reverse complement strand
GTTGGGCGGGGGAAGGGGCGGAGTTGGGGCGGGGCTAGGGGGTGGGGGAAATGGGCGGGGCCAGGGCCCGTGGAGGGTCCTCTTTTTTTATTTGCTAAATATGGTAACCCTAGTTCAGGAAGTGAACAAAGAGCCATGTTTTGTGTAACAAGCAATTGAATCTTGTTACAAAGCACTTCCTCTTCTCATAATTCATGACTACCCACAATTCTTAAGTGAATGTGATTTTCCCTTAATGGAGAATATCACAGGCTATCTTTCTTAATACATTATGCATTCCACCCTCATATTTTACGTTTTAGTAGCGAGGTATAAAAGGAACATTAGTTTACAGGGGGTTGGCAACCTTTCAGAAGTGGTGTGCCGAGTCTTCATTTATTCACTCTAATTTAGGGTTTCGAGTGCTAGTAATACATTTTAATGTTTTTAGAAGGTCTCTTTCTATAAGTCTATAATATATTACTAAACTATTGTTGTATGTAAAGTAAATAAGGTTTTTAAAATGTTTACGAATCTTAGTTTAAAATTAAATTAAAATGCAGAGCCCCCCGGACCGGTGGCCAGGACCCGGGCACTGTGAGTGCCACTGAAAATTAGCTCGCGTGCTGCCTTCGGCACGCGTGCCATACGTTGCCTACCCCTGGTTTACATCCTATGCTTTGTCATGTCTTTAGTAAAAGACTGTGCTTACTCATCAAAGGTTAGTGTTCAGCAGGGAAGAGCAGTCTTATATAGATGCATAGGATTGGATTTTGTTCTACTATACACCAAAAAGTGGCACTGTAGCTACCTTCCACTCTAACCACACCTGATGTAAGGAGGAGGGGGGATCATCTCAGAAGATCCCCTATGCCTGACCTGATTCTTTCCTGTAAAAGGGACTTTATGCCAGCAGCATATGTAAAGGCAGGATGCCTTGTGCTCTGACTTATGACAAGGCTGGGTGACTTCGAATCAGTTAGCCACAATCGGCTCCTTGTAGCCACCACTCTCCATCCTGTCTGGATGTAGTGGAGATTTTGGGATTACAGTCTCTGTTCACTCATGTCTGTGCATGTCAATAGCAGAGGGGTCTTTAGGAAGGATCTGAATGAGGAGAGAGTAGCGGCCGGGGTGCCAGCTCAGAATGGGTATTCCACGAGGCGGTGGCAATGGGCAAAGACACAGAGATAACCATGAGAAGTGGGCAAACAGGACACTGAGGTTGTTATCATTGGCAGAATGCCAGTTGTGGGAGTGTGGGAGGGGGCTCTGGGCTGAGCCTGGGGCAGGGGGTTGGGGTGCAGGGTGCGGTTTCTGGGAGGGAGTTTGGGTGCAGGAGGGGGCTCAGGGCTGGGGCAGTGGGTTGGGATGCAGGAGTGGGTTCGGGGTGCGGGCTCTGGGAGGAAGTTTGGATGTGGGAGGGGGCTCAGGGCTGGAGTAGGGGGTTAGTATGCGGAAGAGGGCTGGGGTGCGGGCTCCGGCTGAGTGGCGCTTACTTCGAGTGGCTCCCGGAAGCAGCCGGCATATCCAGCTCCTAGGCTCAGCGCTGCCCCAGCCAATGGGAGATGTGGAGTCGGCGCTCGGGGGAGGGGGAGCAGCGCTCAGAGACCCCCTGGCCACCCCTGCGCCTAGGAGCCAGAGGGACGTGCCAGTCACTTCCGGGATCCGCGTGGAACCAGGGCAGATAGAGAGCCTGCCTTAGCCCCGCTGCGCCGCCGACCAGCCTTTTAGCGGCCTATTAAAATCTCCTGGACTGGTTTCAGTAGCCACAGAGAGATCGATTCCGATTCCGGGAAACTCCCGGCCAATCCGGGAGGGTTGGCAACCCTACCTGTGGCATGGCTGCAGGGAGAAAGGCACAGGGACTAGTTACATGGCTCTACACCCAATGAGGATTTCCTCATGCCCAGGAATCTCCAGCTAGGGACCTGTGAGTGACTTCTGCTCCCTTTGTGCCATATAAGCAAAGGGAATGGAATGGGACAGAGTACCCATAAAATTGCTTCCTTACAAACTATTTTACACAGGCACATTAAAAAGTGTACTGGACTTTTAAAGCTGTATAGCTACAATGCACAATTAAAGTATTAAAATGCTTCTAATTTTACAAAGTTTTTTTCTGGGACACAGCATTTTAAATATAGTAATTCTAAGGTTTGCAGTGAAGGAAGATCTGGACTCATGTAGCTGCCCGTGATCCAAAATTGAGAATTCATATCATGTTCAAATGTGGTTCTTTTCTGAAAATAAAGTGCTACATATTGCAAAAGAAATGATCAATTCTGTAGCTAATTCCCCTACTTGGCTGGTTTATTCCTGGATAGTATCATTCCAAACCTGTATCTGATTCAAACTGAGTACAAATAATTATTAAGTAATTTCTGTGGTTGCTAGCTTATGATTTTTCTGATTTTCACACCTGAAGGTTAAGCTCTAATATCTCATTGAAAATTTGTCTATTTTCCTTCATCGACTGCTGGCAAGAAGCCTGATTAAATACATCAAAGGGAAAAAAATTCTATGCTAGGAAACCACTCATCTTTGGACATAAAAGATAATCTTACAAATATAGCCTATATATTTGAAACTCCATTTAACAAAATTGAGTGTATACACGTGTGTGTGCACAAATCTGGAAGTTCGACATAGAGTTACCCTTGCAAGTGTGATTTTTATGAGCAAACATGCACGTAGAAAAGTAACATCCTTCACTCTGAAACCCTTGCCCAAGAAATTGAAAACAACAAGAACACAGTATGAAAAATACACAAAAGTTCAGGAATGAGAAAAATACATTTTTAGTGCTCAATCCATTTCAGATTGATTACCCAAGATGTATGTGTACCAAGACATGGTAGGAATGGGACACTTAAAATGAAACTTAATGTTGCAAATTTGCATGTATCTCCTGCCACTGCATCAGTTTTGCTAGTTTTACTGATAAACGCAATACCACAATCATGCCATTTTCCTCCTAAAACATACTTCTCTCCCACTGTAAAGTAAGTGCCTTTGCCCTAAGAGATTTCAAGCTGTTTGAAGTATGAGAGCATTCACCAAATCTGTTTGCAGCAATTTAACTTCCCATCTTCCTGTTTGCCTTTAATAAGTACTTTCTGACAATATTTTTCTTAGACTAACAAATAAGTGATAATCTTGTCCAAATCAAATGCATATTCACTTTTTATGCAAAAACTTACCTCTAGACGTGCTTACCAGATTATGTTAAAAAAAGAGTTTGCTACTAAAATAGAATCTAGTATAGTATTGTCCTAGATAAACTTCTGAAATACTATTGAGTATTTCAATGTCCTCATTCAAGCAAACTTGTGAGACTGTACATAACAAAGAGACAAAGAGGCAAACTGTTGGCCAAGGAACTGTAATGACTAACTCATTTAATCTTATTTGGGGAGTGTATTCTTGGTTACAAAAGTGAGTTCAGTTGAGCTTTTATACCTTTGAGAATGAAGGATCCAGGAAATAGGGAAGGGGGCAAATAAAGGACTGTGGAGACCCTGTTTCCCTGCCTTCCAGGAATCAGTACTTAACTGCTTGTGCTGAATACCCTTTAACTCATGTGACAGACCTAGAGTATGACACAGGAATTGTTTAAAATCTAATGTTGGAATTTTCAAAGCCATTCAGGTGCCCAATTTCTAGTAACATTAATGAGAATTGGGAAGCCAAATTCCACAGGTGGTTTTTAAACCTCAACATAAATAAAACTATAATATGCATTTACCACCGAAAATTAGTGCATAATTGTCAGAGGCCCCCAGGCATGCACAATAATGGACATATGTCTACAAATGTTTGTACAATGACTGCACCTGCACAGGCAAATGTGAGTTTAGTCTTATAAATCCATGGTACACCCACATCTTGAATACTGTGTGCAGATGTGGTCACCCCATCTCAAAAAAAAAAACAAAAACATATTGGAATTGGAAAAGGGCCACAAAAATGATTAGGGGTATGGAACAGCTTCCGTATAAGGAGAGATTAATAAGACTGGGACTTTTCAGCTTGGAAAAGAGATGACTAAGGGGGGATATAATAGAGGTCTATAAAATCATGACTGATGTGGAGAAAGTAAATAAGGAAGTGTAATTTACTCCTGCTCATAACACAAGAACTAGGGGTCACCAAATGAGATTAATAGGCAGCAGGTTTAAAACAAACAAAAGGAAGTATTTCTTCACACAACGCAGTCAACCTGTGGAACTGTATGCCAGAGGATGTTGTGAAGGCCAAGACTATAACAGGGCTCAAAAAAGAACTAGATAAATTCATGGAGGATAGGTCCATCAATGGTTATTAGCCAGGATGGGCAGGAATGGTGTCCTTAGCCTCTGTTTGCCAGAAGCTGGGAATGGGCGACAGGGGATGGATGACTTGATGATTACCTATTCTGTTCATTCCCTCTGAAGCACCTGGCATTCGCCACTGTCGGAAGACAGGATACTGGGCTAGATGGACCTTTGATCTGACCCAGTCTGGCCATTCTTATATGTTCTTAGTGATAAGTGCTTATGCAAACAAAGGCACAAAGATGAACCATTGAAAATCTGGCTTCTACAAAATTACAGTTAAACTAGAGCAATAGGTCTGAATTCTCATTCACACAAAGGACTCTACACCGCTCTGGTAGTTTAATGGAACCTTATAGTGGATGTAAAGGGGCCTTTGTGTAAATGAAAATTGGGCTCATAATGTGGAGACATCAGAATTTGTGCAGCAGGTGAAGAGAAACTCTCCTCCTGTGAAGAGAATACAATTTTCAAAGACCAAAATAGAAAGCCCTCAAAATTCCTGCAAAATCTGTAATATTTTCAAAGAAAGCGAATGATATAGTCCTCTCACTGGGAATTGGAAAACCACACGATCAAAATGCTAAACAACCATGAGGGTCTGTGGTTGGTTGTTTTTTCCCCCGCATGTTGTGTGACATCCAACACTTTTTCACTAAAGATCAGATTCTGATACCCTTACTTCATTTGACCATGCATAACCCTATGGACTTGAAGAGGATCCCACATGGAGTACAATGAACACAATGTAAGTGTATCAAAACCTGGCCCTTAGATAATGGGTGGGATTTTGAAAAGTCCTTAAGTGACTGATGAGCACAAGTCCCACTGACTTTCAATGAAGTTCTAAATCACGTAGATGCTTTTGAAAATCCCACCAAATATGATGAATTTTCAGTGACTGAAGTCTCCCTTACCTCTTTCTTTACCTCTTCTTCATCCTCCAGTGTGAGTGCTGCCAGCTGTTTAGCTCTTTGTTCCATCAAGTTTACGTATCTAATTGGATTGGATAATGCTTCAATCACATCTGGAAATGAAGTAAACATTTCAGGTCAAAGTTAATCTATGGTTTTAGAGATCATTAAGTGTTAAGAAGGTGCATAGTTTTTCTTGAAATCTATTATTCAAAGTTATCACTTGGACATCAGAATCTTCAGTGAATGTGTGACTATGCCGTCATACCAAAGACATTAACCGTGAAACCCCATTTATGGAAATATACATTCCGCACATGTTTAAGCCAATATGTAGGTGAGAATTTTAATCCCTATTTTATTACTGTGAGAGGTATTGGGGGAAGAAAAGGTAGGAGAAATGCTGCTGCTTTGAATGAGTTTATCTCTCCTATGCACTGTGTTTTTAAATTTATGTCCAAAACACTTGGAGCCTGGGATGAGCACTCTTTGGGGGCAGTTTTAGGATGGGATTTTCTAGCCTGTTCAGCATTGGCCCAACTCTGCTCCCACTGAAGACAATGGTAAATGGTAATGTTTAGTTAGGACAATGCTGAGCGCTTTTGAACCCTTACGTTCACACTAATATTTTTTTAATTGCACATTTGCAATATGATCTTGAAAAAACCACCCAGGTTTATAAATGACTCCAAAAATTAAGTTCATCATTTTACTTTGAATCTCACAGTCACTGCATATTGTTTAGATTACAAAATCCCAAGACTCCTGGCTTCTTTAGGGCTACCCAAAGTCTGCTAAGAAATAAGTACTTAGGCCCCGATCCTTGACTGTGATCCGAGCAGGCAGCAAGCAGACTGTTACACCAGTTTTATACAGTGGTGTTTCAGGCTCTCTGTCACAAACAGATTGAGAAGGTTCCAAAGACTGTGTATTTAATTTTACCTTTGTAGTTCATAGTTTAATAGTTACCTGCATAAGTATCGGGTACATAATCTTTAACGTCTATGTACACAAAGACTGCTGGCAGCATCAAAGGTTGGTTCCGCTCATTCCTCAGACAGATGTAGTGATAGCCTGGAATATAAGAGCAGTCCAGTCCAGAATGTAAACTCTGTCCAATGTAATCATATTATTATTCATTATTTATATAGTGCCCAAGTGACCTAGGCACTTTAGAGACTGTGGGAAGGCAAATCCTTACTCAGAAAAGTTTACAAGCTATGTAGACAACATACTGACAAGGGAGCAGGTGAAAGGTGCAAGACAGCACTATTAAAAAAAAAAATCTTTTCCCCTTTATTTTTAAACTATTGACTAATCTCTTGTTCTTTGGCTCATGTCAATCTGCAATTTGATTGGAGCTGGGTGTATTTTTTTTGGCGAATATCAGTCAAATGAAATAAATTTGGGAATTTGACATGAATTTGCCCAATAGTTTCAGCCAAAAGTAATTTGGGGATACCAAGATGCCATTCACAAAATGGCTGGAGGAGGAGGAGAGGGTGGTGGTGCTCTCCTTATAACTTTTAGCTAAATGCTTAGGGCACTCATTGGAGATGTGGGAGAGCCAGGTTTAATTTTTCCCTCTGCCTGACGTGGAGCAGGGATTTGACTGTGGGTCTCTCATATGGCACAAAAATGCCGGTGTTAGTGCTAGCCTCTGTCTAACCACCATCTGCTCCTCCTCCTCCGGCTGTTTGGTGAATTCAGCCCTTCACACATGCTTGAAACAAAATGTTTTGGGTCGAATGAAACTTGGTTTCTTTGACCTTAAGTGATTTTTTTCAATGTGCCCAACTTTTTCCGCATTTTTTCATTTCAGTTCGACCTGGACTGAAATGATTTTTCAGAAGTGCCAGCGAACAAAAGAAATCAGTTATTTCCCTAGCTCTAATTTATATAATTCTTTGAACTTTTCGTATTGTTTTCCAGTTAGTTTGGATTGATTTGGCTTTGTAACCCTACTTTATTTTCATTTAAAATCTTTATATGTACTTCCGGTCAAGATACTCAGAGAGCTGCAAAGTTAATTAAAAGGAATCAGGATGCCGTAATATGCACACAACATGAATACCTGACAATAAAAAACCCAGAGAACACCAGAAGAAATGACATGGCAACATATTTAAAAAGACTGGGGAGGGGGGATGAATCCTTCACATTGGCTAAAAATTAAAATACACCTACAATATGAGCATTTGCAGGCAATTTTGTAAGTGTGAAAGGATGAGCCAAGCTGACTGTCCCGTGAGAGCATGTTTCACACCCTCAGTGTTTCCACCCACCACTGCTAAAGCTCTCTGAGCAATCGACCTCAGAAACAATGACTGAAAAGGAGAAATGTCAATGAGGACTGTCACTCCCCTTCTTTCGAAATGGCTATAATTGACCAGTAAACGCCATCAACTGCGTTGTATGTTTTAGTTCTGTAGGTTTCTTGTTTCATTCTAGATTTAACTTTGGGGCAATTTGGGTGTTTCTCTCCTCATGGATGGTAGAAACATATTCAAAATTATTTACTTTTTTTTTAAAAGCAAAGTTATAACTAAAGCTGAAATAATACAGTACCAAATTCGGTGACTTTCTCTATCGGCTGCATACGCTGGACAGAGCCTCAGATGCCATAAATCAACATAGCTGCATTGAAGTCAACAGAGTCATACTGAGGGTCTGCCCTGTTGGTTCTCTTCACTACAGCACAGCCATAATCTTACCTGGTCGAATTGCTGAGACAGGCAATATCCGATGTCCAATAAACTTTCCTCCTTCTTCGTATACGGCTATCCTCAAACATGCCAGAGAAGGCAGAACCACCTACAGGGACACATTTGGTACAATTATCGGTTGTCTGCTATAAATAAGAAAAGCTCCTTCTGCATACAAGGCATATAGCCGAGCAGAAAGATAAGGCTCTAGTGAGCTAATAAAGAGTTCTATAGCCATACTAGGAGTTTGCCATAAAACAGGTCGGAGGGCATACGATCCGGATATGAAAAGAATTCTGAAATGATCGTGCTTCAGTCAAGTAACAGGTGGCACCACATTTTCTTTACAGGCGAATAACTCATTGATAGGGAATGTCTAGAACAGCCAAATCTGAAGCTGAGAACTTACCTCTACATTTTCAAAGCAGCACGTGGCTCTTTCGCATCATGCCTCTCATTAGGCCTGAATGAGGCTTTGAAAATGTAGAGTTTAGTGACAATGTAAGAGGTGAAATCATGAGTGTCACTCCGAACCGATGTGTCCTAAGGACGCCTTAATTAATTAAGCAGGGCAGTGATAAGCACATTAGTGCTGCTAAAACCATCAAATAACAAATCCATCAATCGGTGCGTTTTAAGAGGGAAAAGTCTGAACAGGTTGCTAGACCTTAGTTATTTAATTACATAAAGCATCCTGACAGGCTGAATAGATTGAGGCAGTTTAGCATGCTTGCATAACGCCAATAACAGTACCCTTCGTGAGTGCTTTCCCTTGCATGGCTACACCTAACAGAGCTCTCCAGTGCTATAGCTAGTGCTTCAGAACACCTATGCTGCCTTTCACGGATCAGGCAAACGATGTTTACTGGACAGGTGAAGCCAGGGCAGAGTTGGGTATGCCTGGGATGCTAACCTTAGCCTCAGGGCACGTCTTCACTACCCGCCGGATCGGCGGGTAGCAATCGATCTATTGGGGATCGACTTATCGCGTCTAGTGAAGACACGATAAAATTGATCCCCGATGGCTCTGCCGTCGACTCTGGAAATCCACCGCGGCAAGAGGCGGAAGCAGAGTCGACGGCGGCGCGGCAGTGATCGACTTGCCGCCGTCCTCACAGCCAGGTAAGTTGACCTAAAATACGCAACTTCAGCTACGCTATTCACGTAGCTGAAGTTGCATATCTTAGGTTGATCCCCCCTCCCCCTGTAGTGTAGACCTAGCCTCAGTGAAAGGATGGAAAAGTCCTTCAGGGTTGTACTAAGTTCCCAGGGTTGCTACAATGGATGGGCCTTGGTGGTGGAGGAAGAAATACATTAAAAGACTATAATAGTAGTAGGCCAGAAAGGAACCTGCACTAACTTCATAAACAAATACATGATGTGATTTCTTTTGAAAGAGAGATTGCTCTGCTGATATATTAAATAGTGTGTCTTTCTCCAGAAGGACGGGTGATTTGGTAGGAAATCAGTCTGCCTGTGCGAGAAGGATTAATCTTTTCCTTTATGAGGTAAGATATGTGAAAGAACTGAGCTTGGAAGGCCTGTCCCTTTTGAAAGCACTTGTTCATGGGGATCAATATTCAAGAGAGCGGGAAGGCCCAGGTGAACTAGGGCCTAGATTTACAAAGCAGAACACAATCAAAGAGGAGCTTGCAGCTCCCAGTCCAACAAGGAGTAATGAGACATTTCCTATCACTCAGCTTATTTCTGGCAACAGACACATCCCCCAGTCCTTATCCCTGGCACATGGGGATAGTACAGGGGGTGTGTCACAGAGCTGTTGAGCACGACATCATCAAATATTAACCCTACAGGACTCTCCAGTGGGATGTAGTCTTTTGTCAGATTGGCCATGACCCATGGCTGGTTTTTCTGCAAGCCATCAGACAGAAGGGCTTGCTTGCTTGAGTAAAGTCCTAGAAAGGCAGTCTCTGATTTCATCCTCAAAAGCTCTGTGCCACTGGACCTTTTCTGATGACCAGAACAGGGACCCAGGAGTCTGGACTGTTCATGTCCCAAAACAAGGCCTATTTGAAACCAAAACCGTGCTTGGCTTTGAATGAACATTCTTACATTGTCTTAAATTTTAGTAAAGGCCCAAATCCCACAAGTAACAGACTCTACCTTAATTCCTACCCAACCGAATGGTACTGTAAAAAATATGCGTCATATCTCATTACTGTGTCGTAGAGAAGCCATGTATAAATAAACATACGTGTTGTAAGGCTGGTTAAACAGGCATCATTTTCTCAGAACACACTATGTAGAAATCAGTGTTTTATTTACTGGATGTTTATATTTCACCTAAAAATATGTAGGCACTTAGTTTAACCGCCCACTAACAACAGATTATATGAGTTAATCTTCAAATCACTCAGAATAATAATCCAGGCCCATTATGAGCCTGGAGGCTCCCAAACATTATGGTAAAACCGGTAACAGAATAAAATATATTAATTAAAGGCCCATGAGAACAACAACAACAACAAAATGCTAGCGCTGTTTCCAAAATCCAGCCCCGGCAGAACGCCAAAGGGAAGGAGATCTGCAGACAGAGCCTTCAGGTGAGGGAGCCCTACTGCAACTCCTAGAAAGCTGAGTTTCAGGCACTGACTGTGCAAGTGCCTCCATGAGCTGTAATTGCTGTCATGGGACGTCAGGAAAAGGCAGTTTCTCTACTTGATCCAAGACTAATTAACTGCATTATCCAGTAAACTAAAAATAGACAATACTACAGCTCTCTTTAGGAAATTGGCTGCATTCCCATTTATAAAGCACTGTGAGATACCAAGGCTGCAGGGGCATGATTCTGAAAGATGCTTAGCACCCTCAGCTCCCATTGACTTTGCAGGATTGGGTCCTCTGGGAAAAATTTTCCAAAGCACCTAAGTAACTCAAGAGCCTATGTCCCGTTGTAAGTGAATCGGATTTAGGCTCTTAAATCATCTGGTCCCAAATTATTAAAGGTATTTAGGTGTTGCTGTGCTCAGCATTGCAATGCTTAATTGATTTAGGAACCTAAATTTTCTAATCAAAAGGGATTAAGGCACTTAGGCATCAAAATCCCATTGACAGTCAATAGGATAGGCTCCTAAGTGCCTAAATCACTTTATAAATGAGACTTTGGCTCCTAAATGCAATGCTCAATGCAGCAACACCTAAATACCTTTACAAATCTGGGTTTCATGCACTTTGGAAATTTTTGCCTGGTATGTACAGAGGCCCAATCTTGTGTCAATGAAGCCAACAAAGTTACATCAGTTGACTGTAGGGTAGGGGTAGCTCAGTGGTCTGCGCATTGGCCTGCTAAACCCAGGGTTGTGAGTTCAATCCTTGAGGGGGCCACTTGGGGATCTGGGGCAAAATCAGTACTTGGTCCTGCTAGTGAAGGCAGGGGGCTGGACTCAATGACCTTTCAAGGTCCCTTCCAGTTCTAGGAGATGGGATATCTCCATTAATTATTATTATACTGATTTCAGTAGGAGCTGGCTTGATTTCACTGGAGCAGGGGTGGGCTCTACAGGATAGCGGTTTCAGAGTCTCTTAAACTATCTCTTCAGCAAATGCAATCACTCTGATTTTCTGTAAAACACAAAAATTAACCTAGTGGAAAGCAATAAAATAATCACTGTGCGCTGTAGGGAAATAAACATCACACCAACCTTCTTAAATACTATGGGTTCTTCTTCCCATACAGGATTAACAGCATTGCCTTGAGAGGTCTTTGTCTTTAAAGCTTTTCGTCTTGTATCCACAGGCAGGCCAAACATGTCTACTTCTACATAAATACCAACTTTTTTATCCGAAAGAAACTGGCCTGAAATTATCTAGAAAACAAGATAGGTGCGTTTGTCAGTGATTAATAAAGACAGCTTAGTGGATTCTGAAATTTCAGGCTGCAGTCTTTCTAGTGATGGTATAGTTCTCTCCTAAATAAACCCCAAACTCAAAGCAAGCATTCTCTAATATTGCAAATACAGGACTGTAACATAACGTTATGGTAAATAAAAAGATAAGGTTACACCAGAGCTATGTGTAGTGATGTTGCAACAAAGGCAATGATGAAAGAGCAGATGCACTTGTTTCGCTTTTGTCTCCTTCCAGCCTTTTTTTTTAAAGGTTGTTGATGAATTCCCTGAGTAACCAGGAGCAGAGGGATATTCAGCCAATGTCAGGGGATCTTAAAGAACCTCGGATTTGCCCGAAGTATGCCAGCTCCCATTCATTTGTGAGGCCTCAGCATGTACCATGCCCTGACATCACAACTAGCACAATCGCTACTGGACAGTCAGAAGGAGCCAACTTCTGGCAATTGCCACATTGCTCTTAGGGACTCATTCCTGCAAAGTGCTGAGCATCCCCCGAGAGCTCCTGAATGACCTCCATTTAGATGTGGTCTCAAAGCTGCCAGCCATCTCTTTAACACATGCCCTCACACCTCTGCTTTGCCACAGCTGACTTGTGCCTGCAGCCTCAAGGTGGATATCAGTTCCCTCCTAGTGAACAAAACTGGATATTTTGTGGGTGGCTTCTGGACAGGAGAGATGGTTTGGCTGAATAGACCTATTAATGAAATAAATTGGTTTTGTAACTCTGGGTACGAAACCATGACTTTTATAACTTCCTGAGCTCATTGCAAAAACAACCCTATTATTGTATTAATTGACACTAAACAGCATGCTCTGTTGCTCATCTCAGTGCAAGTTAGCATTTAGCATGGACTAGGGATGTTTTCAAGGTTATATGATTTGAAAGACAGCACCTCATAAACAAAAGCTTAAAAATCGTCAACCTCTTCTTAACTACATCAGTTTCCTGGTAAGTCTTATGCGATGGAAAAGAAAAGAGTTTGGAAAGGAAATTAAAAACAAAACACAAGAAAATTTACTCAATAGGCAATATTCCTTCAAAATTTGAGCGTCTGTTTTGTTAGGAATTTAGATACCGTGGAGTTTAAAAATTAACTCTGCCCCACTACAAATTAAACGTATCTCATTGTCTCGATTTACAGTATGTCTACACTGCAATTGGAGATGTGACTGCAGCACATGTAGACATGAGTTAGCTCTAATCTAGCTAGAGTGAGTACCAATAGGGTAACCATGGCAGCATGGACTTCAGCGGGGGGCTAGCTGTCCATGTAAGTGTCCAGGGTTCTGGGTAGGCTTGTACAGGCTATGCTGAAGCCTGTGATGCCGCACCTTCTTGTGGTTGGTACCTGCAATGGGGTGTACAAACCCCATACTGGAAAGGTACAGGTTAAAGAGATGCCCTGGGCCCAGGCGGCTCTGCTGCACCACACTTGCAACACCCGCACAGGCTGGAGGAAGAGCTTACGAAGGGGAACACTGTCACTTAGTGGCATTGGCAGGCAGGCTGTGGAGATGAGCTGACCTATACTCTGAGCTTGTGAGAAGGTGCACCATGGAGCTCTTGCTGCCTGAGACCTGGCTATGGTGACCTGACCGAGCCTACAGAGAAGGGACCGGTGACTCTTTGAAGGCCAAAGACTTTATTTTTGTGTTTTAGTTCTTTACTTTAGCTGGTGGGAAAAGAGGGGCCTGGTAGGAAGTGACCCAGGGAGACAGCCGCATAGCATTTTAGGGTGCAGGATTTAGCTGCCTACCACTGGGTCCTGGATCGGAGCCCAGTTGACAGGGTGGGCCTGGGCTTCCCTTCAAACCTCTGCAGAGGGGCAACTACAGAAGCCTATTCCTGAGGTGGGGAATTTACTTGGGGGGGGGAGAAGCCCCTGAAGATAAAAGGGTCTGACTGTGCGATCTTGACCCAAGGGGTAGAGTCCTGAGCATCCTGCTTAATCCTGAAGGCTCCCCCACTGTTGGACTCTATACATATCCTGAAAGGGACAGACTTGAATACATGACCTGGCTGGAGGGAGGAGTCACCAGAAAGACAGACGACTGCAGGGTGAAGCAGCAGTAAGAAAGGGGGATGCCCAGAAGACAACCTGTCACACCCCAGCCTGACCACTAGGCTGCGCTGGTGATGAGCATCCCTGCAGTGTGGACACACCTAAAGGAGATCTGTCAGGGCTCCAGATAAACCAGAAATATGTCCAGGTTCTAACATAAACAGAATTTTCAACAACTGTGTACATACCTTCACAGACAAGGTGTTGGCTACTATTCCATCCACAATACTTTCAGTAAATGGGTCAAAATGTTTGTCTGGTCTTCTCATAAACTCTGGCTTTAGCCTGTAACCACTTTTGCCATTGTATTCATACATCCCCATGTTTATTTGCATAGACAAATCTAAGCAATAAAAATATCATGAGGAATTAACTTCTGGATAAGTATCAAATATACAAAAACAAGTACAGCTGCAGTAATATGACTAAGCACAGTGTGAATAAACAGCTATTTCTTGAGCACTGCTGTCACTTAAACCTAGGTTTCAGGAAATCTTTCACTGGAAGACTGAAGTTTCACTCACACAATCCTCAGTGGCCACCATCTTGGATTCTCTCTGTAAGAGGAGGGAATTCTCTAGAGATGTTCCAGAAGATGTGGAGTAACATTTTCAAAAGAGCCTAAGGCCTAGATTTTAAAGGTATTTAGGTGTTGCTCTGCTCAGCGTTAAAGAGCCTAAGGGCTGGTCCACACTGGGGCGGGGGATCGATCTAGGAAACGCAACTTCAGCTACGAGAATAGCGTAGCTGAAGTCGACGTTTCCTAGATCGAACTAAGTTTACTTACTGCGGGTCCACGCGGCGCAGGCAAGCTCCCCCGTCGGCAGCGCTTCCTCCTCTCGGCGAGCAGGAGTTCCGCAGTCGACGGCGGAGCGCTTCTGGGATCGATTTATCGCGTCCAGATGAGACGCAATAAATCGATCCCAGAAGATCGATCTCTACCTGCCGAATCGGGTGGGTAGTGTGGACCAGAGGTAAGTGACTTAGCTGGCTATGTCTCCTTTTCAAAAGTGAGTTAAGCTCCTAAGTCCTGTTGACTTTAGGGTGACAAGATGTCTGGTTTTCGACCGCATCACCCGGTCGAAAAGGAATCCTTGCAGCTCCGGTCAGCACCGCTGACTGGGTGGTTGACTATCTGGTTGGTGCTGCCGCACAATGGGTCTGGCAGGCTCCCTGCTAGCCTCCACACTTCGCAGCTTCTGGGAAGCAGCCAGCATATCTCCACTCCGGCTTCTAAGCATGGGGCAGCCAGGAGGTTCCGCATGCTGCCCCCACCCCAAGCGCTGCCCCCGCAGCTCCCATTGGCCGGGAACCGCAGCCTGTGGCTTGGACTCCACACTAAGCTACCTGACCCACCTCCACGTAAGAGCCGGAGAGTGGACATGCCGTTGCTTCGGGCAACTGCTTGAGAAAAGCACCACTCGGTGCCTGTACCCCTGACTCCCTCCTAGGCCCCAAGCCCCTGCCCCAGCCATGATCCCCATTCCGCCCTCCAAATCCCTCGATCCCAGCCAGGAGCACCCTCTTGCACTCCAAACCCCTCATCTGCAGCCCCACCCCAGAGCCCGCACCCCCAGCCGGAGCCCTTACTCCCCCCACACACACTCCAACCCATGTGCCCCAGCCCTGATCCCCCTCCCGCCCTCTGAACCCCTTGGTCCCAGCCTGGAGCACCCTCCTACCCCCAAACCCCGCATCTCCAGCCCCACCTCAGAGTCTGCACCCCCAACCAGAGCCCTCACACCCCCAAGAACCCCAACCCCCGCCCCACCCCAGAGCCCCCTCCTGCACCCCAAATTCCTCATCCCCAGCCCCACTTCAGAGCCCGCACCCCCAGCCGGAGCCCTCACCCTGCCCCGGATCCCAACTCCTTGCCCCAGCCTGGAACCCCCTCCAGCACCCTGAACCCCTCATTTCTGGCCCCACTCCGGAGCCTGCACCCCCAGTCAGAACCTTCACCCCTTCCCATACCCCAGCTCCCTGAACCAGCCAGGTGAAAATGAGCCAGTGAGTGAGGGTGGGGAGAGTGAGCGACAGAGGGAGGGGGGGTCAAATGAGTGTGGGGTGGGGCCTCAGAAAAGGGGCGGGGCAAGGGTATTCAGTTTTGTGGGAGTAGAAAGTTGGCAACCCTAGTTGACTTTCAATGAGACATAGGCACCTAGATGTACAATTTCCCTTTTGTGCACGCACATGCAGGTGTTTGTGGGAACAGCGAGCATGCATTTCACGGGATGCACCCATTGGGCCCGCCTACGAAAATCTGGCCTTGTCATTATGTACTTTGCCAAGAACAGTTGAATCCAGGTGTTATTGCAATAAAAATGATTAATAACAATTATCTCTGGAGACTGAGGGAAAGTTAGTTATATTTTCAGTTCATTACACAACATAAAGGTGCTGCTTTTAACATGCAAATATTTGCAGGCCTACATATGAGATACTTTTATTTTTTCCAATACACAGAAAACCATTTTTACATTTCAGAAACTGCAATATGGTAACGGTTGGTAAATGACGGCTCTTTAAGATGACCACTGTGTGCATGTTGAACTACAGTATAATATGCTAATGAATTTGAGAATAACTTGGGTTCAGTGATAGGAATGAACAAACAGCTTTCTAGAACTGGTCAATAGCCCAACATCTTTTGTTGAACAAAACAACTCTCTTGGCTTCCAATCACAAAACCTATTGAAAAAGTACAGCCACTAAACCAAGGAAAAGCTGAGACTTACCTACAGTTTGGAAGTTAAGAGCAACCAGTTGACAGCCAGCATTCCAGAAGACTTGTGGCATGTAGTTTGAGGAATCTACACGTGTTCCCTTTGGATAAATCCTGCTAAGCTGCCTTTTGTTATATCTAGGTGGTGAATGGTTAAGATATAGAACATTTGGCAAAATAACTATATATACTTTCAGTCATTAAATGTAGATGTTCTTTACAGAACAACAGTAGGTTGCTTAGTGGAGTTCTCCAAACATACTTCATCCACAGATTGACGTTCTTGGGAGGGCGGCTAGCCTATACACATACTCAGGTGTCTAAGTTGAGGTTATAAAATGATACATGACATACTTTTCTTTTGTTCCTGTGAGGGCTAACAGACTCTAAAGAAGCAAGGGAAAAACATGGGCAAGTGTGGATCTTAGAAGACAATATATTTGTAACTTCAGTTACACAGTAAAAAATCGAATATGGTCCTAAATTGCTTCTACAGAAACGAACCAAAGCTGGACTGAGGAAAGCCGAGTTAAGAAGTAACTGCTCTCCTCACATGAGTTTCAGATCTAGCCTCCACATAGAGAAAGCAATGGTGAGTAAACTGATGTAGTGAGCCTGAGCTTCAAATGGCCACTCCACAAATTTTGGATATGGGAATACATTGCAGTCTAGATGTAGAAGTTGCTTTCAGTTAATGTTCCGTAAGGCCATGTTGTACCTGGATCCCTCTTTGTGAATTGCAGGCTTCAAAAGAGACAAGGACATACACTGAGAGTTGTTAAACTGAAATGGACTCCCCTTTAGTTATTTGTCTCCAAAAAATAAAATCAGTGTAGCTAGCTCCTGGTAATCAGGGAAGAATCAACTGTGACCAGGAATCAAACTCCCATATGACTATGCAAAGTACTGAGTTACCCAGATGATCTCTCTCTGACAAATTGTCCTTTGTTTCAATTTATCTTCTATCATTTTATATAACAAAGTACCATTGCTTTGTTTTCTCACATGCTCACTAATGATTTGACTCACTCTTCCTCCCCAGACCTTCAATCTGTATTTTAAGATGATCCCTTTTGCCTCTAATCCACATCGCAAGAATTCACTCTCAAAGCTCAATAAGGTCTCATCAGATGCCAGCTCCCTTTGCTAATGGAAGAGGTAATCAAGTTAAAGTTAGGCTAGGTTCCAAACTTCCCAAACTCATGTCTCCAAAGCCCAATGAAGAACCATAATGGCTTTTATTCAGATTTACAAAAGCACAGAATGCATCTTTCTGAATGCCAAGGATACTCCACGAATTCCACTGGAGACTTCGTGAGTTGCTCAAGCCCTTTGGTTTCCACAAAGGAAGACATTTCAAAACTCCTGTTGCGTTCTGTAGTTCAAAGGGGGAAAACAGTGATAGATTAGAACATTGTTGTTTGCTAGGTTGTCGTAGCCATACTGGTCCCAGGATATTGTAAGACAAGGTGGCTGAGGTAATATCTTTTATTGGACCAACTTCTCATGGTGCAAGAGACAAACTTTCAAGCTGACATATAGTAGAGCTGCAAATTAATGGGTTCATCGCAGTGCCTATATTCCATCTGCTATTCAATGACTTACCTATTTCACATCACCGTTCATATCATCAAATGATTTCCAAGATTTCCTTTTTCCATTCTTTTTAAAATATATTTAAAATTAAAACGCTTGACAAAGCCACATGTTTGGGGAAATTAAAACCACAAATAAAAGGAAAACAAAACAATGTTTCTGAGCCAGTGAGCCTCCAGAGTTTGAAAACATTCATTAGGTTAGACACAGCTCTAACCCCACACTTTAACAGCTGCCAACTCCAGCTTTTACTACATGGAGTGCTAGGGGGATGACTGATCTCATGAACGGGGAGGGGAAGCGCTGAGGTAAAATGCAAGCGCACACCGGGGTGCAAACATTGTCCAGTTCTCTCCTGCTTACTGCAGGGCTTTGCTAGCTTTTCCAGTATTTCTTCCGGTGGCATCCAAGACGAGGATGGAAAATGTCAAAGAGAACAGTCAGAAGTACAGTGACCAGTCAACTATTTTAATCGCCCATTTTCTTGCTGTTCAGGATGAATAAAAAATCAGCACACGCTGAGCGGCAGTGACAGTCATGCTATTCCCATAGTTATGATTTCCACGACATGAAAAGCAGAGTGCCGGCCTTGTTTACTGAGGGACAGTAAAGGTGTTTCATTCTAGGCAGAGTGCAGCATTAGTAAATCTTATCAAGGACTGGGAAAATGGTGCAAAACGATAATGATGCAGAAACACAGGCAGCAAAAATCTCTGGGAATAAATCAAAATACATCGTGGCTGAAGAAATGCTGCTAGAATTTGGGTAGTAAATTAGGGCCAAACCTTTGGATTAACATCTGGAACAATATACCAAAGGTCATGGTGAGTTCTCCATCACTGCTCATTTTAAAATAAACGTTGGAAATTTTTTATTTTTTAAAGATCTGCTCTAGGAATTATTTTGGGGGAGTTCTTTAGCCTGTCAGACTAGATGATCACAGTGGACCCTTCTGGCCTGGGGATCTATGAATTTGAAAAGGATGCCTTCTGTTCCTCTGAAAACTTTTAAAAGTTCTCAGAGATCGAGATCATTTTAGTTGTCCAGGCATCTCATGAGGCAATTAGTTGGGATGGACACATGAGCTGCTTAAAAGTTAACACATTTCTCTACTCGGTTTGTGCAAGGATGCATTTTTAAACATCCCTAACCGTCAAACCAATGCATTTGTCAATATATTTGGTACACTCATGATAGACCATGGCCCAGACTTACAAATGTATTTATGTACCAAAAGTTGCAGATAGACATCAAGAGGGATTTTCAGAAGTGCCTAAGTGAGTTAGGTGCCTAACTCCCTTGAAAGTCAATGGGAGTTCTGTGCCTAACCTGTTTACGCCCTTTTTGAAAATCCCACTTGATGCCTATCTGCAACTTTTGGTACCTAAATATCTTTGTAGATCTAGGTCTATGCATTTATAGCAAAAAAAAAAAAAAAAAGTTCAGGTTATAAGGTTCAGAGGTATTTTCCTTGGATAAAAGCGTGAGAACAATTGTTTTGACATGGGAACATGAAATTCTTTTTCATTCTCTCAACTCAAATAAGACTCAAAGTGTGAACTTTAAAAAAGAATCACCTAGACACACAAACCAGGGACAGTTTCACTTTGAAAAAATGCATGTTTAGTAAGGACAAGAGCGTATGAAAACAAGGTTTAAATAAGGAAACTGTTTCCACACCTTAGCCACGGCAGCATAAAGCGAGCACTAGAATAAAGAGCTGTCAGGAATAAAAAGGACTAGACTTCTTTGCACAGCACTTGCTCATCCTATGGAGTTTGCTACCGCAACAGCCCACAGGTACAATTGCTGTCACGTGGGTGTTAAAAGTGAGGGAAATGTCATGATGAAGGGTATGATTTTTGGCATGGCCATTGTTAGTAAATTTCACAGCAGAGGTGTGGGGAAAAAATGGTAAGTCATGGAAAGGTCACCAAAGAATGCAGTACACAACGATATAGTGGGAGTGCTGAAAACTGAAGCCCAGAGCATGGGGTTTGGAGAGTAAGTCCACCCTGGATTCATTCTATTCCACAAGGCTGGGTCCAGCTCCCCACTACCGGCGTTCTGACCTGGCACATGGGGTCACAGTGCCACTCTGGTTTGGCCCATCTGCTCCTCCTTCTTCTGAGGGGTGGATGGGACAAATCCAAGTGACGTAGCCTAGCACAATGCCACTAGGTTTCAGGCCCAATCAGATGTGTTCTTACAGCCATTGCCAAGATTCCTTGGAGTTTAATCAAATCCACCATTTGCGTGACTGCCGTGACAAATCTGTAGCCCAAGTTGCGACCCATTGTATAATGGATATGACAAATCTTATGTTGCTACGTTCCTACAGCCACAGTAAAGAAATGGCTGATAAAGAAAGTTTGCTTATGTCTCAAATAGGAACATGGGAACTGCCATCAAGGATCATCCCAGTACACTCTCTAACCCAGTAGGCTGTCTCCTACAGTAGGTGTGCCAGATGCTTCAGAGGTAGGAGTAAATAATCCTGTAATGTAATAATCTGTCCATATAAGAAACTTCTTCCCCACTCCAGGCAGTTAGAGGCTGGCATGCTCTGAAGCAAGAGAGCTTATATCCCTTCTAAACGGTTTGCCTAATATAGTTGTGGATGGTCTCACTTTCCATATAAGTATCTAGTGCTTTTTTAAAAAAAAGTTCCTGGTGTTACTGGTCGTTGTGGTAACGAGTTCCATAGAGACCATCAGGTACCCATCCACCAGGAAATGCTGGGCATGGTAGAAAGAACTTTTCAACCATCAGCTCATGCTCAGGAAAAATGCATGAGCCTGACTAAAAAGCTTGCCCCAATAACCCGGTAAGGGTGAGATTCTACACTATCCCTCTAAGGCAGTGGTGCTCAACCCATGGCCCAATCAGCACACAGCTGAGGCCCAGGTGACATCCTCAGGGCCATACAGATAATATATATATTGTGTGAATGTGGCCAACATAACACACAGAGAGCTGCATATGTGGCCCACAATGGTAGATAGGTTGAGAACCACTGTTCTAAGGATAAGTCTACACCACAAAAAAAAGACCTGGGGCAGCAAGTATGAGAGCCCGAGTCAGTTGATCTAGGTGAAAGGGCTAAAAACAGCAGTGGAGATGTTTGGGTTCAGCTGAAACCTGGTGAGGAGGGAGGCATCTCGGAGCCTGGGCCCCAGCCCACGTGGGAATGTCTCTACACTGCAATTTTTAGCCCTGTAGTGCGAGTCCCGCATCTGTTGATCTGAGCTCTGAGACTCACTGCCATGGGTTTTTTTTTGGCAGTGTAAATATACCGTGAGAAGCAGAGCACAGAACTCGCAGCACACGAGTAGGAGGCTTCTGGTGGCTTTAAGCCACCTTTGCATACAGTTGATTTTAGACAGTTGCACTGACTGGAGAAGCCCTCAGTGTAACTTAGGTCATCCTCAGAATCTCTCCAAGTTACAGCGACCTGGCAATGCTGCCTAGAATCTCTGCAATGCTATGTGCTGTGGCCCGGTCCCCATTCCCACCCCATGGGCTAACCCAGAGTTTTTAGGGATCCTTTACACTGCTCCAGACCTCTTACCTGCCGTAAAACAGTCACAGCGGGAGGGGAGAGACAGCCTAAGCTCATGGCTTGATTGGGCTAAATGCATAGAGCTGGCTGCAATTTGCACATTCAACTTAAAAGGAATAGTTCTCTTTTCTTTTGTGTCTGTTATTCCCTCTAATGAGACGTGTGTACAGCGTTTCTACGCACCAGAGTAGCATCCTGAAATGGAAAAGCCGGGTCAAAACCCCTGTGGCTTAAGTAAGTTCTCCTTTAAATTTTCCCCAAATTCGTTTTGCACATGAGGCATGGACCCCTCAGAAAAAAAAGCCTTTCATTCCAGCAAATTCCAAGCCATGTCACTTGCACAGAAGTGGCTACAGTATTGAGAGCTGATTCCCATTCACCAAATGCCTTGGCACCTCTTTTGAAATGAAGCAATTAGTGAGTGTCTGTGACATCTGAGTGAGCTCTGTTGCCTCACAAAGCTCTCCGAGGCAAAATACAAGCCAGAGGCACAGTGGAAGCCAATTGACCTAGGTTGGTCTTAGAAGTAATTTTGTTGCAGTCACTCATGGATTGAAGAGCCTGGCTTGCTCTGTGCAGTCAGAACGAGAAGCCAAGTGGAAACAGGCAAAAACTGAACAAGAGTTTTCCCTGCTCCTGCAGAGAGAGAACAGCGTAGGAGAGAACTCTCCCCATCCTTAGAGGGAGCCAGAAGGTGAGCACCACCCCCCACAGGTGAAGGAGCTGTATTCGCGAGCACAGCACAGGGGAAAGAGAGCTGCTGGTAAGAGAAGCACCAGATGATGGGAACTATTCTCGGGACAGCCTTATAGGCTCAAAGGCACCAGGATCACTGCAGTTTCCATCGGGTGTTAAATCTTCACTGAGTCCTCACTCCTTTTGCAGTACCGCTGCCTGCTGCTTCACCACACCCCTTGGTTTCTTTCCACACTTAAATCGTTGTGGTTTTTGCCCACGCTGCCCCAGGCCACCACCTTCTCTTTATTCAAATCCCTCCTTAGCACCCACTGCTTTGGTGAAGGCCAACAACGCTAATGCAGCTGGCTGACAAATGCTCCCACGCACCTGCCATATAAACCAAAACAAAGCCTGGCTGTGCTTGGGGTAGAGACCATCCTACAAGCTGGATTGTTTCAGCTCCATGGTCCTTGCTGCTGGGATGGGTGCTTTGTGCACTGTTCAGCAGCAAGCTACTGGAACTCACTGAGGTCTTCTTCCAGCACCCTCTTTCTTTAGGAACTACTAGCCAGACACCCCGAAGGCCTCTCAATAATATCAGTCACAGCCTTTAGCTTCTAACGGGGACAGAGTCCCTGTCACGCTCTGTAGATGTTCCCCTCCAACAAGAAATACCTTCTCTGCACTCATCTTCAGCAAGCCGAGTCCCATCGTAGTCCCTATCTTATATAGAGATGGAGGCCTTGTCTGTATTAGCATTGCATTTCACATTTCCCACCCTTGCTCCAGACCTATCGATGGGAACACTGTGGAGTGTATGGGGGGCGGCTAGTGTAGGACTAGCCACCGGTATTGTCATTGAGGCAACAGAACAGTTTGGGAATCTGAATAAGCATCCAAATATCCAAGCCCTTCGAAGTTCATTTTTTTACTAGTCAGAATATGGGTTCTGTATGAATCAAACAAGATGAGTGAACTGAAGCCTGTGAATCTCTATACCAGTGGTTCCCAAACTTGTTCCGTCACTTGTGCAGGGAAAGCCCCTGGAGGGCCGGGCCGGTTTGTTTACCTGCCGCGTCTGCAGGTTCAGCCGATCGCAGCTCCCAGTGACCGTGGTTTGCTGCTCCAGGCCAATGGGAGCTGCTGGAAGCGGCAGCCAGTACGTTCCTCGGTCTGTGCTGCTTCCAGCAGCTCCGATTGGCCTGGAGCAGTGAACCGGGGGCCACTGGGAGCCGCGATCAGCTGAACTTGCGGACACGGCAGGTAAACAAACCGGCCCGGCCCAACAGGGGCTTTCCCTGCACAAGTGGCGGAACAAGTTTGGGAACCACTGCTCTATACATTCAACACTGGGAAAGTTTCCAGAGCCTTCATGATAAAACATCATTCCTTTTTATTTTATTTATTTTAAAGCTACCCCCATGTGGCTATTCAACTTCCATATGACCTCAATGGAAAGTCTGAGAAAGACAGAGACTTCAAGTTCTAATGCTCCCAGGAAAGAAAAGCAGCATTTCTTTGTCTTCTATTTAAAACGTGTTGTGTTAGGGTTTGTGGCGTTTGGCATCTTTTAGCCATGCCCTACCAAAGGGAAACGCCCATAGTAATGGAGGAGCTGGCAACTGCAAATGATGTTCGCAGTTCTGAAATGGCTCGGCATTTAATCAGCTGTACAATTAATAACAAAAATGATGATGATAATAATAAAAACGGGTATTTTTGGTCAAGTTAGGAAGGATAGAAATTGGCCATATAAACAGGATAAGTTCTGTGCAGAGACATTTATTTCTGTAGGGATGCTTTGCACTTTAGGGCAAGGGTCTCAAATCACTTGACAAAGTTTAATTCTGCTTTACATCACCCTTGGGAGATAAGTATTATTGTCCCCGCTTTTATAAATGAGGAAACAGATATGTAGAGGGTAAAGAGAGCTGCAGTGTGAAAAGGAGTGGGTGGGAATGGATCTGTGCTGTTCTCTGCTTCTCGGCAGGGTGCAGAAATGTAAACCATCAGTTTAAATTACTGTACTTTTAAAGTTTTAGTCTGTTGAACATTAATATCCTGTTGGATTGTATGTGCTGACATTATATGTGATTTTATGAAGTATTGCTCTATGTATTACTGACATATATTGTGAGGTTGGGAACATCCATAACCAGTCAAAGGAGTAGCCATCAATAGCCAGACAGCATTAATAGCTCATCAATATCCATCAAGAAAAGAATCCACTATCCCAGAGACTCCTACAGCATGTAGGCAATGGAGACTGCTTGACCAATGGGGACTGCCTGATCTTTCCGTCATAGCAAAGATCTTTCCAGCAACCTGAAAGAAAGTATAAGAGAGGGGAAGTGACATCATCACTTGGCATCTTCCCCCCTGGAAGAATGTCTGGAAGACAAAGACTATGAACGGGAGAAGGGTGGTCCCAGGCTGGAATGTAGTCGTAGCCTGTGTATTGACAAACTGTACCTGCTTGTACCATCTGTCAGGGTGAGACATTGTTTGATTCAACTCTTGCTTAGACTAAAAGTTTAGGATTTAGAATGCGTATTTACTTTTGATTTTCTTAAGGTAAACTATCTCTGGCCTTTATGCCTATCACTTATAATCTGTCTTTCTGTAGTTAATAAATCTGTTTTATATTTTACCTAAAGCAGTGTGTTTTGGTTGAAGTGCTTGGGAAAACTCAGCTCAGGTTAACAAGGGCAGCTGCAAGTCCACTATCCTTTTGTTGGAGTGGTCAATGAAGTAATGAGCTTACATTGGCCAAGCTTCTGACTAGTGCAACACGGGATAGTTCTGGGATACAAGACTGGGGAGCTGAGGGGAATTGGCTGGAACTTCCTTATTGAAGGTTCATGAGTGACTAGAAAATCATGTAACTCAGTTGGTGTATCCCTGCTTGTGGATGGCTGTGTAAGTGCAGTGCCTATCAGAGGTTTGTAGTTTGACATCAGCATCACAATGTGAGAGGCAACCCAAGTTGATGGGTTCAGAGGACTCAGTTAGTCACAGTCCAGGTTGCACCCTGGAGACCCCGTCACAGATACATGCTGGATTTTTCATAAATGTGACTCCTGGTGCGGTATCTTATTTGAACTTTAAAAATCTGCTACCGGCAAAAAACAGAATATTGAAAATTAAGACCTTTACCCTCCTCTATCGCATCGGGACCCCGGAACTCAAGAAACCCAGACCCAGCTGACCTGGTGTTACCAATGTGCCATCTTGAAACTGGACCATGACGTCCCTGCCGAGGGCTACCTGGGGCACGAGAAGACCCTAGCCTGAGTCCTGATGCATTTATCTTTTTTGGCCCTGGGTGCATCAGGAGGTCAAAAACTGGTAACCCATGCCTGAATGCCATCTGGCAGCCCAGCAGGGGGTACCAAAGTCTCTCCTGGTCTCCTTGCTGGTGATGGAGGTCCCCTTCGAGTGGGTTGCCATGGACCTTGTGGGACCACTCCTGAAGAGCGCTGTTGGGTTCCACTACATTCTGGTCCTACTACCACTGAGGAGTACAAGCTCCTGGCCTGCTGGCAGGGGCCATACGAAGTATTCTCTCAGATGGAGCCGGTAACGTATGAAATTCGGCAACTGAACTGACGGAAGAAAAAACAACTATACCATGTCATCGTGGACTATGCCACCAGAAGCTATTGTGATGCAGAGCATCACGGACTGGACCATTGCGGGAGACCTCCTGAAGTTTTTCGCCCAGGTAGGCTTATCCCGAGAGATTCTCACCGACTAGGGCACCAACTTCATCTCCTGGCTATTCCGGCAAGTGTGTGGGCTCGTGGGGGCCAACAATTAGGCACTTCCGTCTGCCACCCCCAGACCAACGGACTGGTCAAACTTTTCAATCAGACATTAAAGGAAATGCTGCGCAAATTCCCCCTGGGAGAGCTGTGCTGGTGGCACCAGCTAATTCCACCCCTGCTGTCGGCCCTCGGGGAGGTGCCTCAGTCCTCCGTGGCGTTCCCCCATTCAAGCTACTCTTCAAGTGCCGGCCCCAGGGGTTGCTCAACCTGGTGTGTAAGACCTGGGAGCACTCACCGTCGCTGGCCCAGGGACTCGTACAATATGTATTCCAGTTCCAGGAGCACCTGAACCATGCCAGGCCTCTGGCGAAGGAAAACCTGTAAGCTGCCCCAGGGATCCAGGAGTGATGCTATAACCAGGGGGCACAGTCTCGGATCTTTGAAGCCGATGAACAGGTCCTGCTCCTACTACCTGCTGAGGAGTACAAACTCCTGGCCCACTAGCCGGGGCTGTACGAAGTAACCTGTCGGGTAGGGGCCAGTAATGTATGAAATTCAGCAACTGGACTGGCAGAAGAAATAATGGTTCCACCATGACAACCTCCTGAAGACTTGGCAAGAGCAGGAGGGTCTACTGATTGCCCCTTCCTCTCCTGAGCCAGACCTGGGCCCGCAGCTCTCTGTGGCAATCAGCCCCGAAGAACCACGACTCGGGGATACCCTCACCAAGGAGCAACAGAGGCAGGCTTGAAGTCTGTTGAAGGACTTCCCTAAGACCTTCACTGCCCTACCTGGCCAGACCACTCTTGTCCACCAAGCCATTCTGACCAACTGGGGGGGGGAGGGGTGATGGTTGTGAGGTGACACGGTACCTCCCGTGGTGTGACCCTGCACTTTTGAATTGACTTCCAAAGGGTAAACAGGATCTCTAAATTCGATGCGTACCCAATACCCTGTATCAATGAATTGCTTGACTGCCTCGGGGAAGCTCGCTTCATCACCGCCCCTCACAAAGGGCTGCTGGCAAATCCCCCTTAACCCAAGCTTGAGAGAGAAGATGGCGTTTGCCATGCCAGCTGGGATCTACCCGTTTATCCGGATGCCCTTCGGTCTCTATGGGGCCCCGACAACCTTCCAGAGGCTGATGGATCGCCTCCTCCTGCAGCCGCAAGATTCCTACGCTGCAGCATATCTCAATGACATGGTGATATACAGCCAACGCCAGGAGAACCATCTCAATCAGGTGGCAGCTGTCGTATGGGCCCTGTGGGCCTAAACACCTGCCAACCCAAGGAAGTGTCGATCGCATGGCAGGAAATGACATACCTAGGATACACACTGGGCTGAGGACAGTCATGGCCTCTCATTGGAAAGGTCCAGGCCTTGCAGGCCTGGTTACCACCCACCATGAAGCAACAAAGGCATCAGTTCTTGAAGCTAGCCGGCTATTCCCTCTGACGCTGACAGAGAGGAACCGCTCAAAACCTCTACAGGGAGTATAAACATGCATCCAACAGAGAATTTAGTATTAGAAAAAGGCAACTTGAAGACAAATATCTTATTATAAGTTGGACCAGTACACACACACACACACACAATGTTAAAACATGTTTTCAATGTTTTATAATGAAGCCGTGAAGCTGGTTCAAGATAGAAAGTGATGTAAAGACTTCTTGCAGCCCTATTATCGCTGTTGAGCTGATGGATGGGAATCAAAGATATATAAATATATACATACATTGACTAAACAATGACGTTTTAAATATTTCAATACATTTGTTTGGGGGAGTTACTTAATTTGCTTCTGATGAAGCACTTGTCATCACACTCATAGCAACTGCAATACAAGGATCAGTAGATGTAAAATCTTGTATAGAGATAATGGATTTAGGCACCCATAACCCTGGTCGTCAAGGGCCTCCATAAATCCAGGACTTAAAAATTAAAATGCGATACACTGCTTTAACAAACAAGAAATGTCAAGAACATGTTGTCTCCTGTCAAAACACCATGAAAAAGGGCAGGGAGATGGTAGGGGGTTCTGCTCTTAGACAGGAAATGCTGCTGCTCTGTTTATTAACGATGCTGCAAAGTGCATTCCCAGCAAGACTTATCAGTGAAAAATCAGCAGGGGATGAAGTTACAGCCCAGGCTGTGGCAGAAAAGATAGATT
This sequence comes from Trachemys scripta elegans, assembly GCF_013100865.1. Taxonomy (NCBI): domain Eukaryota; kingdom Metazoa; phylum Chordata; order Testudines; family Emydidae; genus Trachemys; species Trachemys scripta. Next base: position 10,319,963 of record NC_048300.1, on the reverse strand, counting down.
GACATGTGGGGTGGGCTCTGTGTTTATACTTTATCTGTTATACGTGCAATGTGGGCTCAGCGTAAAAGCACTTGCTGTTTCACACTCAATGCTCACGATCTCATTGTTCAAAAGTCGACAATCCGCCTTGCTTTTCTGACACTGTTTATTCATGGACATTTAATTTGATGCGCAAAGACTTTTTCAGTTCCAGAAACTTTGTCGAACCTGCCGCACACACTGCGTACCAATGTTTACCATAGACAAAACTGAATGTTTAGACCAAAGCCTATCTCAAAATGAATGTGGATCTACTGTCCCTTGATACATGTGCGTGGTTCCTAATACACTTAACAGGATTTATGCAATGCACTAAAGAGAGAAATGCAGAGAGTCATCAGTTCTCTAAGCACTCTTCTCCTATACCTATCGGGACAGATCCTCCAATGGGGTCTACTTGACCTCCATGGAGATATGACAACTGAATTTACACAGGTTGAGGATCTACCCCATATGTTCAAATAATTCCAATTGAGATAAGAAAGCGACCTCCTAAGTAATTCCCAGTATAAAATGATGCTGTGGATATTTAGATTACTTACTTTTTGATATCTCAAATGACTCAAACTTCACTGGCTGTATGTAGTTCACCAGGTTAGACATTTCTTCAGTGGCCATGGCTTCTCTGCCAGCAGTGCCCTAGAACAAGGATACAAGGGAAGGCTTTGTGTTTAGTGCATATCAAACGTCACTGGTGGGATTTCTATAAAGTAGACTTTTTATATCTAAGACTCCAAGTGCCCGTTACCTGCCACAGCAAAGTCAATGGGAGCTTTACCATTTACTTTAGTGGGTGTGGGATCAATGTCTAATAGATCATTATTCATTTGTATATGCAGATTATCTGGCCTATTTCCCTTTGATATGTGGCTTGGCTTATCCCCTTTAGGCTCCTCATCTAGAGGAAGGGAGTCATTTTTGTTTGTTTTTGTCAACAGGATGTTAGCCAATGAAATTCACTCTGAAAGACGTGAAACTCTTGGAGGGAAGGAGGAATTTCAAGGGGACAAAAGGAAATACATGTGAAATAGTCTTAATTAGCCTTGTGGGAGTTTCACAGATTTATGAAGAGGAGACCTTACCACTCTATTTAAAAGTTAAATCACATAGCTGATATTTTAAGACTTTATACGTGTCTGTAAGATCCCTTGGGAACAGACTGCATTATCTTATCTTCTGAAAAGTGCTGAGCACATTGTGAGCACCCATATAATTGAATAATAATAAATGTGTCTCCTACAGATTTCAACACAGAGCTGTCACAGCATAGTTATATATAAGCTTGTATATATAGAGATATAGGTATACACATATATACACACACATATATATACACACACACACACACACACATATATAAGAAAGAAGTAGCTGTTTAAAACTGATTAATTATATCTTATTTTACTAAGTTAAAATATGAATAAAGTGAGCAACAATGTGCACGTGTTGTTTAAGAATCCTTTTAAGATTATTGGCAAATATTTCTAAAGTTCGTATTATGTTTTAAATGCATGTTTTCCTTTTTCCACTAGATGGCAGTCCAACACTTAGTAATGCAAGCCATATAAAGGATCAGAATCATTCCAGCAATATTTCAAAATATTTAAATCCTTACTTCATCCGTTGACGATTTTTTGCAGTCATCATCATAGTCATCGTCGTCGTCACTCTCGATCTCTGCTTCTCCTGCAACATTTTAATTACAATACAATTGTTGGCTGAAACAATGATTATAATACCAAGACTACCTTCAAGTACTGTTGCTTTAGAGGGTTCAACATTTTAGGGCAGGGATTCTCAAACTTCGGGTTGGGACCCCTCAGGGGGTTGCGAGGTTATTACATAATGGGGGTAGCGAGCTGTCAGCCTCCATCCCAAACCCCGCTTTGCAGCCAAAATTTATAATGGTGTTAAATATATAAAAACATGTTTTTAATTTATAAGGGGGGTCGTACTCAGAGGCTTGCTATGTGAAAGGAGTCACCAGTACAAAAGTCTGAGAACCACTATTTTAGAGGGACAGCCTCTTATATAAAACACCAAATGCACTGTCTTGAGTGGTTTAGCCCTCCTCAACATCACTGACTTACTTTGGGGAATTTGCCTATCAAACAAACAATTCCTTTGTATCTTTGTAAAGGACTTTTGTGGTCAACAAAACAGTGATTCAGAACAGCAGTTTAGATGTTAGAATAATGAACTAAAAAAAAAATGCTGCATTGTGATAGTCCGTGCATATACAATATCCCATATTATTAACCAAGGATAGTCCAATGGTTAGGACTTGGGCTGACTTGAGTTCAAGTCTCTCCTCTGCCACAGATGTCCTGTGTGATGTTGGGCAAGTCACTTACCTTTTTCTTTATGCCTCAGTTCTCCTTCTGTAAAATGGGGATAATAGCACCTCCCTACCTCACAAGGGTGTTGTAAGGATAAATACATTAAAGATCCTGAGGTGCTCAGAAACCATGGCAACGGAGACTATATAAGTATCATTACTTAGACTGTAACCTCTTTGTTTGTACAGTGCCTAACACAATGGGGCTGCATTCTCCATTAGCCCTTATGCACTACTGTAATAAACTTAGTTATTACTGCTAACAACAATGTACTTATTCAGTAAATAATGTTTTGGGTTAAATTAAAATATTTAATATTTTTATTATCATCATATATTGAAAACTGTGAAGCAGATACTCAGTGGCTATAAACTGGCAATAGTTCCTTTGATTTCAATGGAGCTATTTCACTGTTTCTGTCCCTGCATGTTTTCCTAGCAGTCAGCTCTGAGGTGGCATATCACGTACATACCAGCAGAGGACGGTGCAAACTAAACAATGTGAAGAAGCTGCTCAAACAGCATTTTTTTACTCAAAAAGTACTGAATGAGTAGATGAGACTGAATCACACAGATTTTTAAGCCTTGTTCGCAGTTATTTTATACCAATCAAAACCCTATAGGCAAGACAGATTAATTTGTTACTAAATCAAAGAAACATTTTCCCTCCAAATAAAATAGTCTTATTATAGTGCTTTCAGGAAACAATCACGTTCAACAAAAACCGCAGCCTTATCTTTCTTCCTTAGAAATTTCTACTGTAGGTTTTACTTTCAGAAAGAAGCCATCAAAACTGAGCTTTAACTTATGCAGCAGATGCCTACATGGACCTGCTAGGACAATAGGTTTTATGACAGGCTGCATAAATCTGTTTATTTCACAACCTTTTGCCCACGGTTTTCACTTTTCTCGGTTAGCCACGGCAAAGCAATTTTCTTTTGGCACCAGGAACGGCTAACATCCTTGCCTGCTGCAAAACCAAACTGCAATGTGAGAATGTATCCACAATGCCACAATCTTCCTCCTTGGGGTGGGGAAGAGGTAATTCAGTCCCGATTCTTCGTCTCAGTTCATGGCCTGATTCAAAGCCAACTGAAGTCAACTTAATGACCCTATTGACTATGTAGAACACATATAATGAAAGCAACATGGGCTACTTTCTCAACTGAGCTATGATTCCCCAGGCTGGGTTTCCTCCCAGACACTGGTGTTGATATGTCATGTCTTTATTCACAAAAAAATCTTTGTCTTGAACATTTCATTGAAGAAAATAACATGATTGCTCAACAGACTCACGGGATAGCTTGGGGAACTTTAATGTATTGCTAAGAGCCTGAAGTGTTCTCGCTGGATTTCCAGTAACAGCCACTGGCGATGAATCTCTTAATTTATTCATTTAGATTAGCAAAAAGCACTTCCTAGAGTCCATTAAAAGGGAAGACGAGGCAGATTATGGCAAACTTGCCCTGCTGAGATTAGTATATATTGGTGGCACCCGTTGGTTTGCAGCTTATTACTACCAGACGTGTTCATGGAGGGAAATCGGCAATGTATTACCTATTTATTTTAAAAGGTTTAACTGAAAATCCCCGGTTAGATCAATTCTCACTTCCAAGGGTTCTCCTGGGACAGCATGAGCTGCAGCTGTGGAACACTCTGTTTGCCGGAAGCTGGGAATGGGCGACAGGGGATGGATCACTTGATGATTCCCTGTTCTGTTCATTCCCTCTGGGGCATCCCCTCTTAGGTACATGTACGGGTCTACAAACAAATACTGCAAATGACTACAGCTTTAGAAACTAGGGGTCAAATCCTCAGCTTGCCAGAGCTCCACTGACTGTTGTAGTTCTACTGGAATTTACAGCAGCCGAGGATCTGGATTTATGACGTTAGACGAAGCTACAATGAAAACCATGGCGGGGGAGGGGGGGGGAGGAAGGGGAAGGATAGTTGAACAGAATCTGACTACAGATATTTGAGCGCTATGTATGCAGTCAGATAAGAGACGGTGCTAGATACTGGGGTTTCCAAAGAAGCCTAAGAGAATTAGGGGTCCAATATTGAATGAAATTCAGAACCGCTTTAGGCCCCTTTGCAAATCCCTGTCTCAGTGAATAAAAATGTAAAATTCGCTTGTGCAGCTCTGTTAGCAGTCTAGACTGCACCAATATAGCTCAAAAAATTGGAAAAAGTCCAGCGGAGGGCAACAAAAATGATTAGGGGGCTGGAGCACATCACTTATGAGGAGAGGCTGAGGGAACTGGGATTGTTTAGTCTGCAGAAGAGAAGAATGAGGCAGGATTTGATAGCAGCCTTCAACTACCTGAAAGGGGGCTCCAAAGAGGATGGATCTAGATTGTTCTCTGTGGTAGCAGATGACAGAACAAGGAGTAATGGTCTCAAGTTGTAGTGGGGGAGGTTTAAGTTGGATATTAGGAAAAACTTTTTCACTAGGAGGGTGGTGAAGCACTGGAATGCGTTGCCTAGGGAGGTGGTGGAATCTCCTTTCTTAGAGGTTTTTAAGGTCAGGCTTGACAAAGCCCTGGCTGGGATGATTTATTTGGGGGTCCTGCTCTGAGTGGGGGGTTGGACTAGATGACCTCCTGAGGTCCCTTCCAAACCTGACATTCTATGATTCAATCAACCGAGGACCTGCAGCAACACCTTGTGCGGGAGAGCACCTTTTATTTACTCTTTGGATACCTTTCAGTGCTCACATACTTTTTAGATTTAGGAGCTCGTTTTATTTAGCTTGTACATTTAAAGCGGTCACTTGCTGACAGCTGGCAATGGGCCAGCTCCTCGGTTGGTGTAAATCGGCAAAGCTCCGCAGACTACAACAGCACAATGCTGATTCACACCAGCTGAGGAGCTAGTTCTAAAAGCTTTAATCCATCTTTACTCAGTCACCCAGGGAGCCCACATGCCTCCTTCATCTTCTCCTAACACTCCTGCAACTTTCCATGAGTAGTTCCTCTGCAGACCATAGTGAATTTCACCCTAATAGGGAAGGGTTAAGAATTTGCCCCAGGATTTTTAAATGTTAGCCAGGCACTTAGCAGTTATCCAAACTTTGGCTGCTTTGAGCTGTCAGTTGCTTTGGGCCTTTATACTAAATAATCCGTCCATGTCAAGCCCATGAAAAACAACCTACCGCCAATGCATGAACAGAGGTAATATGGAAAGGGAACAAAATATCACGATGCTAGGAATGAGATTTTCTTTTGCCAAAATGAAGCTCTAATCCAAACCAATTTCTCAAAGTCTGATGATTTGGCCAGCATACAATGCTGCAGTGAAGCTGGTGGGATACACGCATTTTCAACTCAAAGAAAAGCGACTTTAAAAAGTTTATAAACCAACTTAGTGAATCAGGTGCAAACCCTTGAGGGAACACACTTATTTTGGGTTATTAATAATAATATTTTGCTGCTATATTTTGCTTATAAGTACATCCAAGAGTCATCTTTAAGACTGTCCCAAATCACTTTCAACTAAAGCCTAGCTTAAAATAAAATACAAGTCTCTGCACCTTTTGCATCAGTTTGAGTAAAATGGTTTTAAATTGCACCTGTAATTAAACGGGCACAACTTTCTCGTGTAATAATAATACCCAGCACTTATTCAGCACTTTTCATCCACAGATCTCACAAGTGCTTAACAAAGGAGGTCAGAATCATTATCTCCATTTTTCAGAAGGGGAAACTGAGGCACAAGGCAGTGACGTGACTTGCCCAAGGTCACCCAGCAGGCCAGTGGGCAAGCAAAGAATAGACGCTAGGTCTCCCAAGTTCCAGTCCAGTGCTTTATTGACTATGCAACACTGCTTGTCAAGGCAAGTCCTTATTCTCACAAGTCCTGTATACCGCTATAAACACATTGAAATAATAGATTTTTAAAAACCTGCATTACAATAACTTTAAGCTTGCAAAATTCACACAATCAAAAGTTAGGAATTTAAGTTGCCTGTGCTACCTTAATTCAGCTGTCCTGTGTGTATGCATTATGATAGTCTTTAATTACATGACAGGCTGACACCTGGCATAGAAAATGTCACCCCTAATGCTTAAAGTTTGGAAAAGTTATAAGCAACTGTAAACGGGGTCTTATAATGCAAACTGTTAGGCAACCTTAATTTTGGGCCGTGATATCTGTCTATAATAACTGTTTAGGTTGCAAGCTCTTCAGGGCAGAGACTGTCTCTTATGATGTGTGTGAACAGTGCCCTGCACAATGGGGCGCTGATCCCACATGGGATTTCTATGCGCTATCATGATACAACTAATACACGATGATAACCTTCCTGTTTTAAATCTGCATTCAAGAAATCAGCTAGTGACCAACAAGAAATGTAGTATTACCTACTGCTTCCCATTGGCTAAGATCCCTATAATCACCAGTTGCCCAGGGCTATGAGGTCCAGATCCACGCCCTGGTCGTGGGAGCCCTGGGCGCGTGGGACCCTCAAAACGAGCCGGTGCGGAGAGCGTGCGGAGTCGGTTGACGCTACACCCGGCTCATGAGACAGCTCATGGTGTCCGACATACACCTCTACCCCGATATAACGTGACCCGATATAACATGAATTCGGATACAACGTGGTAAAGCAGCGCTCCAGGAGGGTGGGCTGTGCACTCCGGTGGATCAAAGCAAGTTCGATATAACGTGGTTTCACCTATAACGCAGTAAGATTTTTTGGCTCCCGAGGACAGCGTTATATCGGGATAGAGGTGAATACACGGAGCACATCACGGGACATCGTGAGTACCATGTCGAGTAATCGAGAACGCCGGTCAGGGAAATAACCGACTTCCTTCCTTCCCTGACAAACCAAGGGACGCACCCCACCCATGTACTTATTCATTACACCAATACTGACTTGGACTCTAAATACATTCGATGAGTGGTGTACCCGAGATCACTTATCCAATCTGGGTCTATGCTGGTTATGTACCATGTATATACCTTATGAACCTTGTAACCGACACTTGTAATCCCTCATAACCGAAGCCTGACCCCAGAGGTACAGTACCTTCCTTCTTAACTTGTGTAAATTTGATTTTAAACATTAACTTTAATAAAAATTTTAAATCTGTTCTTACCTACTGCTTCCCATTGGCTAAGATCCCTATAATCGTAGGGATAATTAGTTTCAATATTATTTTACCTGTTTCTCACTAGAACATAGGAACTTAAAAAAACAACAATTTAATGTTGTTTGTTATCGGAGTGCAGAACAAATCTTAGCGAACTCGGGTAGATAGATGTATTGCTCTCAAATCAAAAGCAGATAGAGATACTTCAATATATTTTATTTATTGGAAATTGCTCTTCAACTTAGTTTGCCCAGTTTTAGCCTGGAGCAAGTTTTTTACCTTCTTCAGTACAAAAGGTTTACATTAGAAAGAGTGTAAACTCTAGCTGCATGAACAGTAAGTACTGTGCATTGCGTGTGGGTGGGAGCAGCTACGGGTATAAAAGGAAGAGCAGAGTGTGTTGATAATTAGAGAAATCAAAGGTAAGTAAATGCAAATAATCTACATCCGTGTATTGGTAACTGCAGCGTCTCAGGAAAATGAATCCGTTCTCTGCTCAGAGGAATGTACAGCCCAGGCTAATCAATGTATTTGTTTTATTTAGGTGAGTAAAATGGAAACAGAGCAGTGTATTTTCATATAGAGGAGTGGGAATTAATGGGAGTCACATGGTTAAATATTGATGCATTGAGCTGAGAATATACCATGAAGTAATACAAGATGCAGGTCCCGATTTACCCTTGCCCTGCACCTTGTGTAGTCATTTTCCCCAATGCGAAGTAAGTGGATGCAAACTGATACCATTCTGATGTGCTAGCATTTTACACCCACTTTGCACTGGTGCATGTGACCCTACTAGACGTGAGGCAGCAGTGAATGGGGCTCTGGGACTTTGAGAGCCAAATCCCCCGCTACATTCTGTCTTAAATACAGCAGAACCACTGCAGTTTCACTGTGCACAGAGCTAAGATGCAGAAAGGCCCTTCAAGGGATGTCATTTCCTTGCTCTGCTCTATGGTGCTTCCCTTTGCGTTGAAGTTTTGGCCCATGGCACTGACAAGCTGGAGGAGCTAACCGTATACTAAACTCTCTAAGTATGTGTGGGGAGGGTGGCTAGATACTATTGCACACAACACAATGCACCAGGTCATTAGATTAGCAGGAAAAACTCCTGAGCCTCAACCCAGCTTAGACTACTTGAGCAAAGCCCGTTGACTTGCCTTTTGTCAGGGGACAGCACTTTGCCCTAAGTAAGTAACATACCAGCCATTGGGCTAGACCTACACTGAGGCACCTTTACATTTACAGGGTGCTGTAAACAGGACTTAGTGTCAATCACAATTGGGCTCCTTAGGTTTCAGGCAGTAATGTGTTTGGGAGATCAACTTTTACCTGCTCCAGGAGATGAGGGTTCAAACCCACTGGACGTATCACTGCACGTGTTGGACGCCTGCTCAGAGAGCTTCTTTTTTGAACTTCCGTCGGCAGACTTTTGTGATTTCTTTTTATTCTTCACCAGAATTTTGTACATCAAGTCCATAGGGCTTGGAAGGGGAACGCCACTTTCAAGCTTAGAGGAAAGAAGGAGAGATGTGTAATAAATCAAAAGGTCCCATGCCAGCTTCTCATTCTCCCCAGGATAAAATGTACAGTTGTGCAGTCCAAAATGTAACCCCATTTTAAGATGAAGCGTGGTTTGCACAACAGGTAGGCTCTGTGCTAAACAACACAGCACCAATGGAGGTGCTTTAGAAGAAAAAGAAAAAAATGCACTATGAAATAGTTACAATAAAAACCACAAGAAGTATTATTTCAAATGTAACAGAGGGTCCTGTGGCACCTTAAAGACTAACAGAAGTATTGGGAGCATAAGCTTTCGTGGGTAAGAACCTCACTTCTTCAGATGCAAGAAGTGAGGTTCTTACCCACGAAAGCTTATGCCCCCAATACTTCTGTTTGTCTTAAAGGTGCCACAGGACCCTCTGTTGCTTTTTACAGATTCACGGCTACCCCTCTGATACTATTTCAAATGTGAAAGCCCAGATTATAAAAGAGTAGATGTTAGAGCCAATTTTGATTTGAAGGATTAGATCACAATAATCTCCAGATCAGAAACCATATGCTTAAACCAATAATAGCATAAATTACTTTAAAAAACCCCAAACCCCCAAAGGTAGCAGCTTCTATCTTTTAAAGTGGTATATGAAGAACAACAGAAAACTGAAATATGCAAATAAATATTCATACATATGTTTATGATCAGGGAAATACCAAACCGTCTTACTGGGTATTTTTCCAGTGGATCCATCAGCAGTGCATCCCCAAAAATTAATCGGCAATATTCTGCCATTTTGGCTTGCTGCTTAGGGCTAGAAGGGGGGAAAGGATAGAATTAAGTGAGACTTATTCCTACTGCAGGCTGAAAGCAGCTGTAATGGAAAAATCTAATATCCCTTAACTAGATGAAAGGATAATTTCCTGATCCTATCATTGTAAATTGTTCACAATGATCTAGATTCATCATGTAATTATTCTGACTTCTCTGACAGCTCTTATCACAGGGATTATACATGAAATAGTACAATAAAGGCACTGGCCATGTGAAGTCATAAATAGTGAAACTGAACTTGTCACATAGAGACAAATATTCACATGCAATTTACAGAATATAAAAATTGAATATATCAGTTGTGGGAGTGATAGAAATAAATGATTCCACATGTTTGGCTCTTGTAGACAACCTATTGAAATATGTTTTCCTTCATCATACTTTTAGGTCACATCAAGGATTTTCAAGGTATATCTATGCCTTTACTCTCCCCCCCCCGCCCCCATTGTGCTTTGCTTTTTCTTTTTTTTTAACTTGAGACTGTAAAGTGGAGGAAACAAAAAAGAGAAACGGGATTTTCCTTTTTAATGGCACTTCCAACATTTTGCAAAGAGTCACATAGAAACCTTCTCAAACATGGTCACCCTACGGCCAGTTCTACACTAGAAACTAGCTAGCGATTTTTTTTTTTGTACTGCCAAAGCTTTGTTAGCAAAAGACCTATTTTCAGCACAGTCATAATGGCATAATTCTGCTTAGGCTGATATAGCTTATATGGTGTGTGGAAAAAAGGCATAAGCACACGTTTTTGGTATAGGAGAGCTTTGCTGGTATAGCTATACTGATCAGCAACATCTTCCGAATGTAGACCTGGTCTTAGCAACAAGCTTCTGGAGCAAGTAGCTGGATGATTATTTTAGCCTGTAGGGTGGACCACTGTTGAGATTTCCCCTTATCAGATGCTTGTCTACCTATATTATATTGTACTACAGTAAATTACTTGGGTGGTTTTCATGACATCCACTAGGGATAAGCCAAACTGAGCAGACTGTGCTTACAGCCAGTTTACCCAAAGTGCAAACCAAGAGTGAAATAATGTCTAGATATCATTGTGATGGGAGTTTTAGGACTACAGATAGGTTATAATAAATGCCACTTGCATAGCCTTAGAATGCAGCCTACGGCTGCAGTTTTTTTATAACTACAGGAACAGGTTAAAACTGTTCAACTACAGGTTTGTTTCCCTAGTGAAATCCAACAAAAATCAATTTCTATTCACAGATCATGGACGACATATAGGCACACCAAGCAGTTATAGTTGCATCTATTATTCATAACAGAATTATCTATATAAATGAATATAAAAGAGGTGAGGTCCTAGGTTTTTTCTGGCAAGTTACAATCCTGTGTATCAGAACATTTGGGAACCCCTCTGTTACAATTATATCTCTTCACAGGAGGTTGAAACTCAAGCTGGGTGGAAAATAGTTTTCTCGTCTCGTGAATATTTTTGAGCATTGTGGGTTATTTTTTTTTTGGCATCTCAATTTGGAGAAAAAGTTGAAAATGTTGAAAATATTCATAAATCAAAAAAAGCCAACCCCCCCCAAATTCAGTTTTGGTCATTGAAATGTTTGGGTTTGGTCATTTTGAAACATTATATTTTCAATTTTGACATTTTTTTCTTTTCTAAAATCTCTTTAAAGGTCATTTTGAACAGGAAAACAGGATTTTTTATTTTGAAAATACTGAAATAACATTTTTTCTTCCCCATTTTTTTTAGTTGGAAAACTCATCAAACCCCACCCTGTTTCATGAACAGTTTGGATTTTGATGAATCTGCAGTTTTCAATGAAAAACAATTTGTCCAAAAATTCCCAACCAGCTCTAGTTGAAAGGACAACTGCCCAGGTGACAGAAAGAATTTTTAAATCTACTTCTCGACTAACCTTTTACAAACACAAATAAACTGGTGCATCTACTTTAAAGCCCTATTGTACTTTAGGGCAGCGTGAAAGAGCCTTAATGTAAATGAGAATCTAGCCAAAAGTATTTGGATAAACTCGCAGTTCAGCAACATACACTGTTCACATTACTAATACCCCATTCTGTTGCCCCGCTTGCCCTCTTGCTATGATTACTAATTATTCATTGTGTGCCAGCAGTGTAATCAAGATAGCGGATTACACAGTGAGTAAATCAGAGATGGGACCAAGCCTGGATGGCATTTAACTCAGCATCTGAATCTCCCAAAGTTCAGCATTGCTCCCATTTGGGGGATTCCAGCATTAGCAGCCAGAGGTTAAAACAGTCACAAACTTCAGTTGTCCACAATACATATGGTTGTAGATTTTAAATGATTCCACAAAGCTATGCTGGGTTTTAAACTGCTGCGTTTTTAATCACTGCAGTGTTTTGTTAATGCTGTCGTTTGAAGTTAGCCAGTTCTGCAAGAAAGTTAATACGCAGTTTCAGCCTCAGGCATAATATTAGAAAGGTGCGTAGGAAGCCAAGAGAGCTAAGAACCCTCAAGGGAATGGTTGGTGGAGAATGCAGTGACTTGGGGGTGAAGGTAGAATGTTGTAGTCCTTATTTAACTGGCAAAACAGACAGGGTGCACAAAACACCCCTAGCTCTCTGTGGAAAGTGGGTGGGTGAGTGGGGATTTGTTATAACTCTGGCCTCCCTGGGGAAATTATTATAGGCAAATTCATCTTCATTTTCTCAACTAGTATGTATTTTTAATGGATCCACACTCCTAGACAGTATGATGTTCAAAGCCTGTACCCTTTAAACCAAACCCCACATTTATCTAAAACTTAGGAACAGGCATAAGATTAGATTTTAAAAGGGCACATCAACGGAAAAAAAAATCACCCAGATGTCTGGAGGTAGTGAGAATTTCACTCCTACACAACAGCGAAATCTTACAGCACTTCAGAGAGAATTTAGGTTTAGAACTATCCTCACTAGAAGTAGTAGTAGCAGGAAATTGTACCATCCTGTTCTAACCCCACATCTAAGGCCTTGGCTACACTTACCCGCTAGTTCGACAGCTGGAAATCGAACTTCTGGGTTCGACTTATCGCGTCTAGTCTGGACGCGATAAGTCGAACCCGGAAGTGCTCGCCGTCGACTGCGGTACTCCAGCTCGCCGAGAGGAGTACCGCGGAGTCGACGGGGGAGCCTGCCTGCCGCGTGTGGACCAAGGTAAGTTCGAACTAATTCGAACTAAGGTACTTCGAACTTCAGCTACGTTATTCACGTAGCTGAAGTTGCGTACCTTAGTTCGAATTAGGGGTGTAGTGTAGACCTGGCCTAACTCTACATATATCTCAGTTCTCAATGTGTGAAGAATTGACAGTTTATAACATACTGAGCCATGAAGTAATGATCCGTACTGTATGGAACTGTACCAGCAGTATGGGAAATGGAGAAACCCCCAAAATGTGCAAAGGCAAAGGACTTTATTTACAAGATAAAGGAGGAACATAATACCTTTGAACATTCAATATGCCCTGGTCTACACTAGTGGGGGAAGAGGATCGATCCAAGTTACGCAACTTCAGCTATGTGAATAACGTAGCTGAAGTTGACGTACTTAGATCTACTCACCGTGATGTCTTCACACTCACGGTGCTGGAGTACAGGAATCGATGGGAGAGCGCTTGGGGGTTGATTTATCGCGTCTAGACTAGACGCGATAAATCGATCCCCACTGGATCGATTGCTGCCCGCCAATCTGACAGATAATGTAAGACATACCCTATGTGTTAAGCAGGAAATACACAAACCGATATTTGTCCCTTTACTTAGATTGTGAAATTCTGGGAGAAGGACCGTTCTTTTTGTTTTGTGTATGTACGACACCTAGCACAATGCAGTCCTACTCTATAACTGGGTCTCCTAGGCACTACATATAATAATAGCCTATTATTTGTGAACTGTTACCAGCGTGCCTAATGCTGTACCAGACATGCATAAAGTCACAGTCCTTCCCCAGAAGAGCCTACAGTCTAAAAGATTGTAAAGAGGATCCAGAAAAAGAAATCTTGCTAAAAACACTCTTGTAACGCTGGCAAACCAGGTGCCAACTCTTGCCAAGACTGCAGGTATTAGCTAAGTATGAAGAGACTCACAGCTGAAGACCAGAAAAGTTCACCTGTATGTTAGTTTTGCTCAAAATAGGCGTTAGTCTTATAAGAATGTATTTAGTGTTTTTTACTCGATGAAATGCTTGTAAATTGCATGCATTAATCTCACTTGTAATGTCGATATTCCATGTGATAAGAAAATCTGTAGATTTTGCTTTATAACTTTGAAAATGTTTGCTCTGAAGTAGTGAGTCCCGGCGTGGGAATCGTCCCCCACTCCACCCGCCCATCCAGAAGAACTATCAAAATCAGATGGGCCATCCAGGAACATCACCATAGAAAGGATTGGTTAATGGCCACATCACAGCTGGGAAATGCTACATGCAAGGAAGTTCCTCCTGTGGACTTGAAAGCTGAATGAAGGAAATAAAACAAAAAGTTTCCATCTCACCCTTCCCTGTTTGAACCCTTACAGGGCCAGAGACTCTCAACAGAGGCAGAAGTCTCCAGGGTTCTCCCTGAAAGACACTTTGAATTGACAGATCACTTCAGCTCCATCACTCTTAGGATTTAGATGGTAAGCCATTTGTGTGTATATGTTTACTAGCTTTAACCTGTAAATAACTCTTATTTCTTTTTCCTAGTTAATAAACCTTTAGCTAGTTTATTACAGGACTGCTAGAGATGCTGTCTTTGGTGTAAGATCTAGGGTACCAGTTGGTCTGGGGTAAGTGGCTGGTCTCTTGGGACTGGAAGCAATCTGAATGTGGTGTGATTTTTAGTGTAAGTGACCGTTTATCACTACGTCCAGTTTGTCTGAGTGGTAAGATAGACTGGAAAGGCTAAGGGGACTGCAATAGTGATCCAGGAGTTCACATTTGTTACTGGCTTGGTGAACTCTAATTTTAGAACACACCATCAGTTTGGGGTGTCTGCCCTGAGGTAAGCACTCAAGGCTGTGAGCCACTCCGGAGAGCATGACATCTATTAATATTTGTAAAACTAATTCTAGCAGAAAATGGCAAGGTGAGTTTGCCTTTAATTAAATTTAATCTTAAAATGGGTTTTAGAGGGATACTGTCCAAGGATTACTTAACCTTTTAGCTGCTAGGTCATGAGTATGTTTCTAACTATAGAGATGTCTGTCTTCAGATTTTTAGATACCTTATATTAATCTCACTTCAAAACTCAAGGTCTTTCTGAGGCCTTTCCAATGCTTTCAAGGGTCTAAATGTTTTACACACACCCCCGCTCCCATTTTGTGGGTCCATTTCTTAGTGCTGTTTTTTTCAGTATGCTGCCTTTGACCTCAATATTCATGACTGAATGATGATGTATCTTAACATTATAATTATTTTCTACACTGTAAAATCTACACACAATACTGGATGCCTTAGTGAATCATTAAAGACATTCCATTTTTATGATTATTATCATCAGTGCCAAGGATCTAGTCATGGACTAGAACCCCATTACATAAGAACATAAGAATGGCAATACTGGGTCAGACCAATGGTCCATATGCCAGGTGTTTCAGAGGGAATGAACAGAACAGGCAATTATCGAGTGATACATCTCCTGTAGTCCAGTCCCAGCATCTGGCAGTCAGAAGCTTAGGGACACCCAGCACATGAGGTTGTGTCCCTGACCATCTTGGCTAATAGTCATTGATGGACCTATCCTCCATGAACTTATCTAGTACTTTTTTGAACCCAGTTATACTTTTATGCATCCCCTGGCAATGAGTTCCACAGGTCGACTGGGTATTGTATGAAGGAATACTTCCTTTTGTTTGTTTTAAACCTGCTGCCTGTTACTTTCGTTGGTGAATCCTGGTTCTTATGTTATGTGAATGGGTAAATAACACTTTCCCATTCACTTACTCCACACCATTCATGATCTTATAATATTATCACATCCCCCTTTAGTCATCTCTTTTCAAAGCTGAATAGTCCAAATCTTTTTAATCTCTCCTCATACAGAAGCTGTTCTATACCACTTATTTTTGTTGCCCTTCTCGGTACCTTTTCCAATTCTAATAAATCTTTTAGAGGTGGGGCAACCAGACCTGCATGCAGTATTCAAGATGTGGGCATATCATGGATTTATATAGTGGCATTATGATATTTACTGTCTTATTATCTATCCCTTTCCTAATGGTTCCTAACATCTGGTTAGCTTTTTTTAACTGCTGTTGCAAATTGAGCAGATATTTTCAGAGAACTCTCCACAGTGACCCAAAGATCTCTTTCGTGTGTGGTAACAGCGAATTTAGACCACATCATTTTTGATGTATAGTATGTTTTTCAGTGTGCATTACTTTTCATTCATCAACATTGAATTTCTTCTGCCATTTTGTTACCTTGTCACCCAGTTTTGTGAGATTCCTTTGAAGCTCTTCATAGTCTGCTTTGGACTTAACTACTTTGTATCATCTGCAAACTTTGTCACCTCATTGTTTACCCTGTTTTCCAGATCATTTATGAAGATGTCAAACAGCACTGGTCTCAGAACAAATCCCTTGGGAACCTTGCTATTTACCCCTCTCCATTCTGAAAACTGACCATTTATTCCTAACCCTTTGTTTCTTCTCTTGTAACCAGTTAGAGATCCTTGCGAGGACCTTCCCTCTTATCCCATGACTGCTTGCTTTGCTTAAGAGTCTTTGGTGAGGGACCTTATCAAAGGCTTTCTGAAAGTCTAAGTACTCTGTATCACCCTTGTCCGCATGTTTGTTGACTCCCTCAAAGAATTCTAATAGATTGGTAAGGCATGATTTCCCTTTACAAAAGCTGTGTTGACTCTTCCCCAACACCATCTGTGTGTCTGATAATTCTGTTCTTTACTATAGTTTCAACCCGGTACTGAAGTGAGGCTTGTGAGCCTGGAATTGCCAGGATCGCCTCTGCAGACTTGTTTTAAAAAAGCACTTATCCAGGCCTGTCCATTGTGCTAGGTGCTGTACAAACATAAAAAGACAATCCCTGACCCAAGGAGCTTACAATATAAGACAAGAAAAAAACAGGTTAATATAGACAGACGGGGGAGGTATGAAGGTACATGTTTGAAAGTTTAACAAATGGGCACGGCAGTTTGGCATCATGGGCCAATCAGAGGCGAGCTTTGACAGTTTGACAGTGAAAGAGAGATGATAAGTAGGGTGGGGATTGACGATGAAGGGCCTTGAAAGTTAATACAAGCAGCCAATGTTTGATGTGATAGAGAAGGAGGAGCCAGTGGAGAAATGCAAAACGTGGCCAAAGCATCAGACTAGGAAAATTATCTTAATATCAGCATTCTGAATGGATAGGAACAGGGCAAAATTGCCTTTGTCAAGGCCAGATAAAAGGTTGTTGCCATATCAAGACACGAGATGATGAGAGCCTGGATAAGTGTGTTAGCTGTCTGGATGAGGAAAAAAAGCTGTCTCTTAGAGATGTTGTGCACAAAGAATCATCAAGATTTAGACATAATCTAGATCTGTGGAGCAAGAGAGAGGTCAGAGTTGAAAATGACACGCAGGTTATGGTTCCACATGTTGGAATAGTGGTAAGGAAAATGGAGGAGCTAATTCAGATGGTATCAAATTCCATGAGGTTTAAGTCCTTCTGGAGAAAATGTTGAAAGGTAGTAACAAATATTTACCTCAGGTGATCTAAAAGTCACTAAGAAAAATGACATGACCAAAGCATACAGGGTAAAATCATGTACCAGCTGAAGTCAATGGCAAAATTCCCATTGACTTTGATGCAACCGGATTTCACCCAAAATTTTCAGTGAAGACAAATCTAATAGCTGAGAATTATAGGGAAAATTCTGGTCCCAC
Organism: Trachemys scripta elegans; assembly: GCF_013100865.1. Lineage (NCBI taxonomy): Eukaryota > Metazoa > Chordata > Testudines > Emydidae > Trachemys > Trachemys scripta. The sequence goes on along the minus strand of NC_048300.1, from coordinate 10,302,301 downwards.
AGAAATTTAACTGGGAGTTGACTTCCATGAGACCAGGATTTACATAAATTCTCCGGAAGTGGAAGCTATAAAAGTACTTAGCATTATGAACTGGTATTTAGGCCTGAATGATCATGAACATCTAGAAGAAAAATAATGTTCTATCTAAATGGAAAGGCAGAAGAAGCATTCCATGAATTTAGATGAGGGATTCTTTAACTGGCATGACTAATTGCCGTATTCTCCAGCAACTCGTGAAGAAATGAAAGTCTAATTATAACATGCAGTCAAAGAACTGTAAGTGGTATTTGGCCAAGGCAAAATTAGAAGCTGCACACATTAAATGCACACAATAATTTATTGCAGCAGAAAGTTAACAACAACCAATACCAATAGTTAATCACCCTTAAAGCCAAATAAAACAGAACACATTTGATATTGCTTTCCCAAATATCCTTTGTTAATAACTTGTTATTGTCGTGAAAGAGCACTGCAGATAAAATAATACATCTAGGGCCTGATTCATCTCTCTGTTACTGAAGTTTTATGATGGTGAAACACCATTGATTTCTATACAGTAACATTGGCATAAAACTGGAGTAACACAGTGGTAACTACGCCTGATTTTTCATCTTCCTGGAATTTTACACATATCTAGTTGTGATTAAAATTTAATCCCATTTTTAAAAGATATTTTGGCACTTATTTGACTTCTGAAAATAATTGTTTTCTTTCTTGCAATTATTGATTTCTTTGTTTCTCTAAAAAAAAATTAATTTCTTTGTGTCTTTAAAATAAAGTGGAAGCTGGTGCTCTGGAAAAGATCTTATGCTTAATGCTTTTTGTTTAATCTTTAGACCTGAACAATTGAGATAATAAATAGGTCATTATGCTGATTCTCCTATCTGCCTTTTTTAAACAAAGTTTGTTGATAGTTTTAAAATACAGATTTGAAGAATAAGGATCCAGACAAGCATATTCCTTAAAGACTCTGGGTCAGATTCAGATGTGATGTGTAAGGTGATGCAAACTGTACATTAATGGGCACGTGTAAAGGAGTCTAATTGAGTGTCAGCTGGTGTAATTTACATAGAAGCCAGAATGAAAGAAACCAGTGAAAGAAAGGTGTAGGATAAAATAGGTCAACCCCTCAACTTCAACTTGCACAGTACATTTCTCCAGTCTCTCAGAGTGAAAGTGAGAAACTGAGATTCCCTTCCACACCCTTTGTTACCTTTAACCACACCTTTGAATTTGGTCCTATAGGTACATTTCAAATTTCTGATCATCCAAGTTTCCTGATTTCTTTCTCCAGTGGAAGGAGGGGTTGATCCAAAGGGGTGATTGGAAAGGGAATGGCAGCAAGACCGACAATCAGCATAGTTTCAGTGTTGTATGGGTCAACTGCAGATGAAATACTGTTTTGCTATGATGTAGAGACACCCCAGTTCACTATAAGACAATGGAATCTTAGATTTTGCTAAAAAGGAGAGATGAGTAGCCATTTCTCTATATTAATTTTGTTCTGTGACTCAATCAGTGCGGGCAATGAAGAACAGTGCATTAGTATCCACTGGTAAACAAATCCATCCCTTTTTCATTTTATCTTTGTCTAATAGCACGAACAGTGGGAATCCCAAAATCTTTCCTGACTCCATGACTAATCATATATATGTTAGAGTTCAGGGGAGGGGAAGTAGGGAGGAGGGGAGAGAGAGTTTTTCTTTCACAGGAAATTTTTCAAGATTTCAAAATTTTTCCCAGCCAAATTGGCACAGAATGTCAAAAGCTTGAAAATTTGCCCAAACCAAAAATGTGAGGGAAAAAGTTAGTTCCGGTCAATTGAAACATTTTGTTTTGCATTCAACTTTTTTAATGAAAAAAATCACTATTAACCTAAATTTCTAAATGAAAAGTCATTCCAAACCAAACAAGCAGAACTTCTTGTGTTGAAAATGTCAAAGTGAGACGTTTCAACAATTTCAACACTTTTTCCCCCAAAGTTTTTTAAATCGGGAAATTTGTCAGAACTGACCCTTTCCTGCAAAAAAAAAAAAAAAGTGTTGGTTAAAACAAATCTGCATTTTTTGCCAGAAAAAGGTTTTGTTGAAAAATTACTGACCAGCTCCAATACACACACACACGTTAATGTCACTTTTGGGCTCTCCACTAAGGGCTTGTCTACATTACCTGCCGGATCGGCGGGTAGCGATCGATCCAGAGGCAGTCGATTTATTGCGTCTAGTATAGATGCGATAAATCAACCGCTGAGTGCTCTCCGGTACTCCACCAGAATGAGGAGCACAAGCGGAGTTGACAGGAGAGCGTCAGCTGTCGACTTACCGCAGTGAAGACACCGCCATAAATAGATCTAAGTACGTCGACTTCAGCTATGCTATTCACGTAGCTGAAGTTGCTTATCTTAGATTGACCGCGCATGGTAGTGTAGACAAGCCCTAAGACACACACTATGGACAACTTCCACTCTTATTTAGACATGTGCAACCTCCAAGGAAATAGCTGTGTACATTAAGACAGATGATAGAGCATATTCTCTAGCTTGTTCTGTCTTTCATTTTTGTCATGTTTACTGTCAATGGGAATTTCACATACTCTGCTGGAGTAGAACCTTGCTCCGGGAGTAAGCCCATTAAAATCACTGAGGCTACTTGGGCAGAAAGATACTATTGTACCTGAGTGCAGGTGGCAGAATTTGGCCAATAATTATTAAAACATTTCCCCCTCACATGCAAGGCTCCAATTCAGCGAGGTATCTAAGCATGTGCCTAACTTCAAGAAGGTGAGAAATCTCATTGAAATCAATCAGACTACTCACGTAATTGAAGTTATGCACATGTTTAAGTACCTTAAGGGCTGACATGTAGGATGACAAATTCAGTAATTACGATGATTGATGATAATGCCAGATAACAAAAATGCTAAATAATCTTGTGTCTTGACATTGTAACACTATAATAAACATTGCAACACTGTAATTACTTACGAATCCACATGGTTTTCAAAGGAAAGGAGGATCGGAAAAGGCGATGTCTTAAATGCACACTCAGCAATAGCTTCTATTACTTCCTAAAGAAATTAGGACATAGATAGGTTACAAACCCTTTATGTCTAAATGAGGTATATTTTGGTTCCTGATCTAACTTATCTATCTGTAAAGCAAACACAAAAGAGCTCAGTGCCTTCCAAAACCATGCCCAGACCTTTTATTCTGAACAACCTGAAAGCTCTGGATGTACTTTTCAGTCTGATCTACAATCTGATCTCCAAACAGTTATAAACTTAAAGTATTATCTCACTCCAGACATGTTTTTGTGCCTCTCTGTGACTGAACCAAGAGCTTGTTGTAGAACTTTTTGCAGGTCATGATTCATTCCATGCCTAAAGTTATACCTTTCATGGATTATTCTGAATAATTAAAATAATCACGTTTTATTTGACAAGCCTGTTGTATCTTCTAACTAGCACCTTTTTCTTTTCTCGTTTGCTTCTTTTTTTTGTAAAATCCGTAGTACTCTGATGCACAAATTTTCAGACCTCTCCTGTTTGATGTGGGAAAACCCTTCAAGGCACAATATAAAAAAGATTGTTTCATTGAGTTTTAGCATCCTAGTGTGTAATAATCTATAAAAGATATGATTCACAAATGGAACCATTTATTTGTAAAGGGTGCCTTTCAGCTTTGACTGAAGATGGCAATAGTTTATCTACTGGAGGAATCATTTTATGACACTAATTTTAGCTGTGTGCCCATTTTATCCTATATCAATGCACTTATTGTTAGAAATAATTCACATTTCTCTCTTGAAATACAAACCTGCTTCCAAATGAACGTGCATTAGCATCGAAGGCTATTATAACCATACAGTGATAAAAAAAATCATGAGTCAAGCACCGAAAATCACACAACTGAGTTCAAAATAATGAGGCTTTTTTAATCGAGTGAGAGTTCTTTTTATTTGCCTTCTGGCTTTTGAACTTTTAGAAGTCACCTTCCCAAGCTAATCTATACAACCACGAGGATTAGAGATTAATTTTTATTTTAATGAAAGCTGAGATTCCGGTGCATTCACACAACTCTAGGGCCTAGGGCTTTAAGAAAAAACAGCAGACATAGCGAGAGTTGGCAACATTGAGTGTATATCCTGAGATTTATATTTTTCATGTCTCTACAGAGACTTCAAATTATATCTATACTGTATGGAGCAGATCCTCACCTGAAGTCAATGGAGGTACGACTATTTACACCAGCTGAAGAACCGACTCTACAGCTATATGACTGTATACACAGGCATACACACACACTCCCCATATAATAAATAGCAAACTTTACACACTTAACTACCTCACCGGCACTCTGACCATCTCTACCAAGATTACTTCTCATGCTCTAGCCTCTGAGGAGCTTCAAAAGCCATTTGTTTTTCCCTTTTCCCAAATACGGAATCTTCCTCCTCCGGGCCTAGCCTGGGTCAGTTCTATCTAGCAATGGGTTTCTGGTTGCATGTTTATTGGCAGAAGTAAAACTGATAAATAAATGATACATAAGTAAGCAAAGTCAGATATCTCGTGAACCATGAGAGCTAGCAACAGACACTGCATACCATTGGACAGTACAAAATAACTCCTTCTAGATGAAACTTGCTTCTAGCCTAGGTAGATCACAAAAATATTGATACAACAAGGAGTCTGGTGGCACCTTAAAGACTAACAGATTTATTTGGGCATAAGCTTTCGTGAGTAAAAACCTCACTTCTTCGGATGCATAGAGTGAAAGCTACAGATGCAGGCATTATATACTGACACATGGAGAGCAGGGAGTTACTTCACAAGTGGAGAACCTTACATTTGTGACATTGGGTGGGATTTTTTTATTAGTGCCTATACGACTTAGGCACATAAGTCCCATTGAAAGCCAATGTGACCTGTGCACCTAAGTCACAAGGATCTTTTGAAAATCCCACCCATTATGATCTACAGAAAGGTTAGTTTAGATCTTTAAGATGTAGTAGCTCTACTTTTTCTTTCCCTTTAGACTTCACCACTCTCACACACGGACTGCAAGAGCCCCTGAAAGCATAATAAAAATAATCAAGCTGCAAGCCCTCTACCCTACTGCATAGATCTCTTTCTTATTTTGTAGTAGACTCGGGCCGAGTAGCATTCTATGAAATGTTCTTTCTAAGAGATCTGAGAGTCATGTCTGGGTGAAAAGGTACAGCATGTGTTACATTTTAGACACCTGCTAGGGATAGTGAGCAAAATTCTCTTCTCAGCTCCGCACAATAGTATGGATAGCAGTGGGAGCTCTGCATGTGTAGGGAAGAGCACAGTATGAAAGATAAGCACCCCATTGTGCACTTGGAAGGAGAACTTTGCTCCAGTTATGGACTAGTTCTGTATAGTCATATGAAACTACATCCTCAGCTGTCAGTGCAACTCCTAAGATGGGATGAAAATACTGAATACGGGGGAGAAAATGAAGTGGGGGGAAAGTCAGCTTGAAAGGACAAGAGCTTGGACACCCTACGGGATGGGCTGAATCTGTAGATGTGAGATTCAAACATTGGGTCAATGAAGTGATGGGCCCTTTTTGAGACACTGGGCTTTCTGCATCTTCAAATTTATACACAGATCCACTTCAGTCAGTGCAGAAATGATGCTAAGATCCATGTTTCATTGCAGCAGGAGCATGACTCACTTGAAATGATTCTCCAAAGAATAGACACAAAAAGTGTGTATATTTAGAAAGCAACTCCTGAGTTTGACAAGAGGAATATGGTTGGTTTTGCTATAAGGTCATATACCTGCAGTGGCTCCCAATCTGCAGCAGACAGAAGCCTCACAAATTGCTCTGAGTCATGAGAGGAGACAAAAAACGAATGACTGAAGTTGTCTCGAAGTGAATTCATATTACTTTTTGTCTTTACACTTCAGAAAATCTATTTATGTCAGTCAAAAACAACGGTCTGAGCAAACAGCATTGCCTGTGACAGTTACGCCAAACGCATGAACTGTTCAATGCCTTAGCACTCAACAGCCAGAGCCAATGATCGTTCAGAACTGAGTCAAACACCTCTGACGTGTTCTATCTACGGCTTTGCTCCTTCTACCTCAGCCAGCATACACTTTAGAGGCGAAAAGAGAAGTGGCAAGAAATAAATACATACAGGTAAAAGGGATATTTGCAGTAGGGGTGACTGAAAGGTTCTGATTATACTCAAACTTCCCTCCCACCCACTTCAGATGCCAGCAAGACGTGAACTGGATCCTGAAATCTCCTGGGCCCAATTCTTGTGTATGCTTAAAAAGAATCTGACAGATTTTGCTTTATACTCTTGTACATGGCTGAGGAGAGGTTGAGAACCACCTTATTTAATTAAGCAACTTTCAGAAACCAAACTCTACACCCAACAGCATCAACTGTTTTCTCAACTGTGAAACGGGAAGGTTAGTGATAATAGTGCCAGGGGTTGTATTTTACAATTTCCTGTGACTTAAATCTATCAGCATAGGGTTAGAGAAAAAGAGTGAAAAAAGCAGGGAAGCAGTGCAGTGCAAGTGAAATATAGGTACTTTGTTGTTGTGTGTCTTGTTTTTTAAGTGAATGACTATCAAGACAAGAAAACCCTTGTCCCTCACAGTGAAAGAGACACACAGAAAATCTGTAGCTGTTAAAGTGGCCAAGCCTATCACCAGTAATACAAGTTTACCTCATAGAAGGATGATATTTTCCCAAATGTCGTCCGCCTATTAGTAAACCTAGAAATGTATTTCCATGGAAAAGAAGTACCTAAAGTTAACAGTAGGTATTTCTTTCAGAACTCTAAAATGCTGCCCTTACATAGCATTTTAGATAATGTACTATTATCGCTATCTAGCATTTGTGCTGGAGGCTCAAAAACTGCAGATCAAATACATACTGTAGACTGAAAGTGAGAGAGCATTTTAGCCAATATACATTACTGTTGTGGACTAACATTTACGATTGATGACAAAATGCATGAAATTCAGAAGCCTAGAAATTCTCTCTCTCTCTCTCTCTCTCTCACACACAAAGATGTTTTTGGTAATACTTGCTATACTTCACTCCCATCCCCAAATACCAGCTTTATCTTCATGAGACGATCAAACACATTACTGCTAACTTTTTAATCGATTATGACAAATGCTCAGGTCCCACTGACACTGTTAATGTCTCACTACCTGGATGGGCAGTCCGTTGTCACGCTAGTTCTTGGAATTTACAGTTTCGTTATTCCTTTATCTACACTTACTATCTTGCTCTGAAGTTCTAAGCTTCAGCATTTTTGTTTCCTGCTTTCCCCACTAACCCACTGATTCCCAAGCTGTGGGTACCAGACTGTTCAGGGGAATCATGGGAATAACATCTCAAGTGTCACTGAAAGTGCCAGGGTGTTGGCAGCTTTTGAATGCCTGGAGGGGAAGAGGTCCTCTGCCACGCTGTATGCACTCCTGCCTCCTTTCTCCCTCAGGGGATGCTATACAGAAGTTCTCCCTGCAGGCCTTTCTGCAACTTTGGTGCTAATAGTCAGACCTGCAGGGGGAAAGGAACGAGTAAAGCTGCAGGCGAAGAAAAGGACATAAAACACATGACAGTAAACTTAGCAGGGAGTTAAGAGTCCCTGCCAGACAGAGAAGAGAGGGAGAATTGGAGTTTTGCCTCCTTTTCTGTCAAAATCCTCATTCAGGCCTTCTTCTCTTGCTTGGACTCATTTTGTCATGGCTTCAGTGCCAGCTCTTCAGACTCCAGCCTATGCAGGATCCCCCCTGCTAGTCTTGTCACCTGTCCTAAGAAATGTGACCATATCCCCTCTATCCTCAGACAACTCCACTGGCTCCCCATTCACCTTGAGATTCAGTTCACACTTGCCCTCCTTGTTTATAAAACCTGCCATGGACTCCATACGTGTCTGTCTGCTCTATCATCTAGCACTGGTCTCTTTTCTGTCCGAATGTGGCATCTCTCCACTCATGATCTTCTTCTTCCAGCTCTGGACTATGGGAACATCCTCCCTCTATCTCTCCGTTTCAGCGACTCTCCACCTGTTTTCAACACTCATCTGAAAACAACTCTTTGTCCCTCAATTTCTCTTTCCTTCTACCTTCGCCGTATGAAGGTGTTTAACTCTGCCATGTGTTGGGACACATTTTACATGCAAGGAACGACCCCAGATAAAGTGACACTGTGTTGCCTCATTATACCTTGAAGGATATTTCCGTTGTCATGGTGAATCCATGTGTAATGACGGGCTCTTCTTCTGCTGTTCGTCCTTTCCAGCAGTCCAGCTCCACACAGCGGCAGCCTGACAAGAGCACTTGGCGATACATCTCTACTGAGGAGTTACCAGCCAGCTGTCCAGCTGCAACAACATAACAAAGACATGAAACAGGAGGGTTCATTCTGGGCTGCTGGGGTAATTATAACGAATCTACTAATAATGAGTGCTAATAACATCATTCCCCCTCTGGTGACAGGCAAGCTGTCAAAGACGTCTTAAGAGCATCAGATCTAAATGAAAATGACTTAACACAAGACAATGCCATAGCCCAGGATCGGTCTTTATTTACAATGGTGTAAATCAGGATTAACTCCACTGAAGGCAATAGAGTTACCCTAATGCAAAGCCACCAGGAGACTCGAATCAAGGCCTGCACAGACAGACAGACACACAAGTCAGAGTGCCTCATTATTATTCTCCTATCTTTTAAATGTTTTCATATTTCAAATGGCTGATAAACATGCATCTTTGACATCGGTGAGATTTTCTGTAATAATGGCAAGACTTCATAAACAAGGTTTTAAAAAGTTCCTTGCTACCGTTGTTTTCAAAAGTAATTGCTAAGATCCCCAATTTAGCCTGAATTCCACATGAATAAAAAAAGCTCTTTTTAAAGTCTCAGTTCTAAAGCATGTGTTATACTTTAAACAAGCAACACAAGATACAAAGGCTGCTCCACAACACTGGGACAGTAGACCTCTTTTTGTCGTAACACACAATACAGTGTAGTGCAAGAAAAAATCAACAGCTGTACAGTCACTCATGGATCAACAGTAGCTGCCAAATCAATACTTATCATACTAATCACCACGGTTATTTGGTTAGTTAAATTTCCCGAGGTGATGCTGCACTCTGTATTAAAAAATTAATTATATTACCTGTTTGCAATCCTGATGTATTGTAAAATTAAAAAAAAACAACCAACAGCTTTTTCTCAAATATGGAGACTTTAGAGGAAAAAAATGCCCTCTCATTTAAATCAATTTTTTGTGTTTATGAAAAGTTCTGGGCTTCCAGCACTGGAAACCTCAATCTTTACAACAGGTTTAGCTCCAGTAATGGCAGTGCAAATATCCTGTGATGGAAGACTAAAGATAATGGAAGAATGGTCCAGTGAGCAGGATGTCAGCCTCAGACTGGGTTTAATGCCCGGCTGTGCTACCGACTGCCTGTGTGACCTTGGGAAGGTCATTTAATCTCTTTACACATCATTTTCCCGTTTGTAAAATGGGGACAGCACTTCCTGACCTCGTGGGGTTGTTGTGAAGATAAATACATTAAACACAATGAGGTGCTCAGATACTGTGATAACAGGGGTCATATAAGTATGTCCAAGAGATATATAATGTACCTGTCGATGAATGCACTCCTCATTCACCATTTGTGTGGTCCTCCTCTGTCGGGAGCTCAGCTCCTCGGGCAGCTCCACTCAATTTAAATGTCTACTTTCTATTTTCTCTACACGTGTATCTTATTTTAAATCCACTTTAAAAATAATAAAAAGCCCTCCTCTTTGAAAATGCTTATTTAGGGTTGGTGCCTGGGATAGAGAACTGATTTTCAAAGGTGCTCAATGCTGGCCTAACTCTGCTACTGAAGTCTGAGAGTGTTTCTCTCATTTACATGTGTTTAAAGCACTTGGTGTTTGTATGAACCTGGCTCCCTTCAATTCTTTCTTCCTGCCTCACTGTTATAACCCCCATCCCCACCCCCACCCCGCATTTTACATCTCCTTTCTGTTTTCTTTAAATGTTTTCCCCTTTGATTCTGCACCATAAGTTTTCAGAAGCAGATGGATGCACACGCAGGTAATCTTGCTTGCAAACATACACTGTGCATGCAGTCACACCGTCTGTGATGCACAATTATCCATTCCCCCTGCAGAATGCCTAATTTGCACAAGCACATATTTGTTTGCGGCAGCATGCACATTTTGTGCCTGCATCTTAAGTGTCTGTTTTTGAAAACTCAGCTCTAAATGTTTGGGTCCTCTGATCTATGTTGACTGAAAAGCTGTATGTCTTTACAGCTGTTTTCTCATAGACTCATAGACTTTAAGGTCAGAAGGGACCATTATGATCATCTAGTCTGACCTCCCGCATGATGCAGGCCACAAAGCCGTCCCAACCCTTTCCCTTGACTCTGCTGTTGAAGTCCCCAAATCCTGTGGTTTAGAGACTTCAATTAGCAGAGAATCCTCCAGCTAGCGATCCCTGCCCCATGCTGCGGAGGAAGGCGAAAAACCTCCAGGGCCTTTATGTTTTCCTTTATGTTGTCTTTGTTTTCCCTCAAAGCAGTCTGAATTTTGATGAATGCTACTGGATTTCTTAGGAGAATATTGTCCATCATCTACTGGTTTGCACAAAACATTTTGGACTTGTGAAATCCTTGACCGCGGAAGTCTCTAACTAAAGCATCACATGCACTGCTTGCCATATGACACTTATCCACGTTGCCCTGCTAACATGACTCAAACTCTCTTTGGAAGGATCACCGCTACGGGTGAGAGGATGTTCAGTGTCCATGACCATTCAGTCCTCAGCAAGACTGCCAACCAATGTGCAAAAACAGTATCAATTGGTTTAGTGCTTTGGATGACTAATTTTTCTAATACATGAAATAAAAGCAATACTCCAAATAATTAACATATATTATTTATTCAAGGGATGGCACTTGATTCTGCACCTATTCCAAATAATCCCTCTCGCAGATGAATTCTAAAATGTACTAATAGAAGCAATTATGGTAATACTTTCAATAGGGTAGTCTGAGTATCATGCTACTACCGCACAATATAATACTGAAAATTGGAAGTTCCCTTTTTCAATACATGCAATATCTGCTTTAGCACCATGGTATTCTAGTTGCTACTGACTTGCATTGAAAAAGGAGGAACATAGTATTGATAAAACCTGAATTTCCCAGTAAACACAGGACCAGATCCTCAGCTGGTCTAAACTGGCATTGCACTATTAAAGTCAATTGAACTATGCCGATTTATACCAGCTGAGGATTCATAGATTCCAAAGCGAGATGGAACCGTTGTGCTCAGCTAGTCTGATGTCCCGTATAGCACGGGCCACAGAGCCCCCCCAAAATAATTCCTAGAGCAGGTATTTTAGAAAAAGACACCCAGTCAAAAGCAGCCCCTCACTGTGAGCAAGATTCAAAACTGCACGGGGAAACCCCACTGATTTTGAATCCAATGTGTTAACTACTCATCCATCACGGCTGTTTTGGCTGTCAGGGGACCTAGCCTACTGTCTCCACTGCACTTACAATTACCCATTCTGCCTGCAAACAACACGATTTGCAGAAACTTTCACTCAGTGACACTAGTACGCGTGTGTGCATATATTTGCACAGCAGTAAGCTTCATATCTGACGCGTAAAACATCCAGCATCAGATCTGATATGCCCGAGCTGTCGGATTGCCAAAACCGTAACTTCAAATCTGAATTTCAATGATTTAAACCAACAAACAACTGAAGTGTCACCCGGCGTAGGACAAAAGCCTGCACTTGGGTTTAGCCTCTCTAGAGGTGGGATCAGAGCAAGTCAGGTGTGAGGCCCTGATTCATCCTTCCTGTGCAAGGCAGACTGGCTCGGGGGCGGGGGAAGAAGGTATCCTGAAGTTCAATTAAGTACTGCACAGTGCAATCCAGGGGAGAAATCCTGACTTCATTAAAGTCACTGGCAAAAATCCCATTGACTTCAATGGGGCAGGATTTCACTATAGGTGTCTGACTATACTCGCTGGGTATCATGGTCAGGGCCGGCGCTTCCACTAGGTGACCTTAGGCGGTCGACTAGGGCGGCAGGATGTGGGGGGCGGCATTTCGCCGCCCTCTGTGGAAATTTGGCGGCAGGGGTCCTTCCGCTCCGGGTCGCCGTTGGAAATTCGATGGTGGGTCCTTCACTCGCTCCGGGACCCGCCGCCGAAGTGCCCCGAAGACCCGGAGTGGAAGGACCCCCGCCGCCGAGAACGCAGCTTCAGAGGAGGAGCTGCCGCCAATTACTGTGGAGGAGCGCTGCCTCCTAGGACGGCAAAAACCCTGGCACCGCTCCTGGTTATGGTGCATGAGTTGGTGTGCTGGTTAGTTTTCCCCAGTACATTTTTAAGGGACGAGGTGTGGAAACATGCCACAGCACATGGATAAAGAGTCCAGGAGACTAGCACAATGTGGCCATGGGGCTCAAAGTTGGCAGCCTGGATGTATTTGCCCCGGTACTCCATTCAGAACAAGGGACAGTACCAGTGTATGTAAGTGGGACTTTGCCCTCCTTAAAACAGAAGCTGGAGGACAACTCTTTAATTTTGATGCACTCTGCCCCACAGGCTTCTGAGCATTGCACTAAAGGATATGCCCAAACCTAGGACATTTCAGTTCTGGATGTTGCAATATAAATGCTGTGTGGAGGAGATGGAGTGGTTCCTGTACCTTTCTTGGTAAGAGGTGAAGTTACCAAGCTCAATGTTCCAGCTAACCTTAACCGCTGAGAGCCAGTCCTTTTTCCCCCTCCTGGGTAACTTGGATGGGCTTTTGTGGTCTTCCCATTGGGGGCTTTGGAAACGGGGAAGGCAAAGAAGCACCTCCACAAAGCATGTCAGAGACTCCCCTTGGGATAACAAGCCTGGTAAATATCAATTTCTTTGTTACATTGATGAACTCATATAAGCTTGTAGCATCCAGTGGGCATAACTGGACACTGTAATACGGTGGTTCCTAGGGTTGTGTCTGGGATCAGAGATATTGGCTAGTGTCATTTGGTTGCACAATCCAAGGAGCAACTTACATGCCAGAGGCTGTGCGTGAACAGCCCAGGAGTGGGGATTCTCACAGCAGAGCAGGGTAAGGTTGGCTCGCAGAGTTGAGGATTGGAGTAACCTAGCAGATCACCGGGCCAGATAACACCAGGGGAATGTCACACAGCGATAGGCGGGGGCCAAGCCTGCTGTAGAGTGGCCCCTGCTACCCTATTGCCTGGTCCCAGAAGCTCAACAAGTGTTCAGCGGCAGTAGGTAAGATGGTGACTGGAGAGGAAAATTAGCTTAGTGCTGCTACATAACACAGCAATCTCAGAATAGCCACTGTCCCGTCTGATCCTCCTCTTCCTCAACAGCACATTGTTGTCTCTTGAAATTGTGAAAATGGAGCATCATGGTGTTAGGTTTTTGTTGTTGTTTTTTTGTTTGTTTTTTTTGCCCACCTGTAATTTCCTTCCCACCCCTGAACCCCCTGGTAACCCACAAGCTGGGAAGATCTATTCTGCTTGGAAAAGTTGGCAAGATCCTGTGCAAGGAGGAAGGTGGGCTCAGGGGTGGGGTGGGAAGGATTTAGGGAAGTGTTGAAGGTTGAAAATAAGCAATGCAGGTTGTGGACTCAGGATTTGAAGCAGAAAAGCAGATGGGTGGTGCAGGCAAGGAATATTGTTGCAATAAAGAACAAGAGAATGAACTTGTATCCAAGGAATACTGCCTTGCATTCTTCATGGGAGATCATAGAATCATAGAATATTAGGGTTGGAAGAGACCTCAGGAGGTCATCTAGTCCAACCCACTGCTCAAAGCAGGACCAACCCCGACTAAATCATCCCAGCCAGGACTTTGTCAAGCCGGGCCTTAAAAACCTCTAAGGACGGAGATTCCACCATCTCCCTAGGTAACCCAGATGCTCAGTGGCCTAGGAGCACAGGTGAAGGAGGTGAAGCAGGGTTGGGAGTTAGTTGGGTAGACTTTGCAGTCTATACACACACACTCAACCCAAAACTGATGAGCTCTGCATCCTGCATTTGTCTTTCCTCTTAAAAGGCAACAAGGCAGATGGCAAAATACATTTTAAAGGTTAAATAAGTGTGTGAAAACGATTGTGATAGATAACAATCATTATTGCTTGGCGTCCAGTGCTGCAAGGAAAGCTGCAGCAGTGTCACTCCCCATTGTGACAACAGCAATAACCTCAGGCAACTCTGGAAAGAAATCAGTCACAAAACAGGACTGGCAATTAATGTCTGAAGGATATTTTTTAAAAAAAGATCAGTGGTGAGAGAAATATTTTTCCCCCAAAGAGGAGATTTCTTTAAACCAGGTTCGAATTAACAGAAATTACTTCTTTCCTGATAGATTTTACCTTTGTTCTTAACTGTTGCATTTCCTTAACGGGGTGGGGGAGAAAGCAATAGCGCTTCTAAATAAACAATCAGGACTTGATGTACTGCCAAGTGTTTCTACTAAAGGCTAGAAAAATGGTCATTACAATTAAAAATAAAGTCAGACTGTGCACATGTTTCTCTTCGTGTTGTAACAGTGTTTCTTTGGGGATGCCTTTTTCTTAGCTTAAAAACTAACAAAAGGATTGATAATTAGTAGGGCAATAACTGTAACCATAATAAAGATGGATTGCTAGGCTGAATGGTTTCCCTACTTCCTTAATAATGATTACATGATTGGTTGCTATTGCCATTTGCACTGCTCAAATGAGTACACAGATGTTCCTGAAGCTTTTGTTCCCAACTTCCCAAGCCTTTAACCCCTTCAACATTCAACAAATAAGATAACAATCCAGTAGCATTTGTTTACATGTTAAACTGAACAAAGTGTTTTCTGAACGAATGCAAACAGCAACACGACTGTATCGGGTCTAGCGTGAAAATAAAATTTATGGCTGTCAGCTTTTGTAATGAAGCTATAAAATCTAATTATTAAGTCCCATTCCAGGCCAGTTGTCTCAGATTTACTGAGCACAACGAACCCACAAAGAAATGGGGCATACATTTCGTATCACAAAAGTTAAAGCACTCAGCATGATATTGTATTTTTTCTGGTTCAAATTATGACAACTTTTTTTTCGTTTGTTCCGTAACAGTATTTTAATTATACTGATCCACAAATGATATGTTAAATAGCACTGAGGACTACATTTGAGTCAATAGTGTAACATTGCTGCAAAAAAGCAAACATTATATTTTAGCAGCAGGAGTGTTTTAAGCAAGACACGAGAAGGAATACTTCTGCTTTATTCCACACTGATTAGGCCTCAACTGCAGTATTGTGTCTAGTTCTGGGTGCCACTGGATATGGACAAATTGGAGAGAGTCCAGAGAAGAGCAACAAAAATGATTAAAGGTCTAGAAAAGGTCTAGAAAACATGAGCTCTGAGGGAAGATCGAAAAAATTGGGTTTGTTTAGTCTGGAGAAGAGAAGACTGAGAGGGGACACGATAACAGTTTTCAAGTACATAAAAGGTTGTTACAAGGAGGAGGGAGAAAAATTGTTCTCTTTAACCTCTGAGGATAGAACAAGAAGCAATGGGCTTAAATTGCAGCAAGGGCAGTTTAGGTTGGATATTAGGGAAAACTTCCTAACTGTCGGGGTGGTTAAGCACTGGAATAAATTGCCTAGAGAGGTTGTGGAATCTCCATCATTGGAGATTTGTGAGAGCAAGTTAGACAAACACTTGTCAGGGATGGTCTATAATACTGAGTTCTGCTTTGAGCGCTGGAGTCTGGACTAGAAGACCTCTTGAGGTCCCTTCCTGTCCTACAATTCTATAATTTCCAATAGTAGCTTCTGAAACTATCCCAAAATGCACGTCAAGTAACCTGCTGGTGCAATTTGGTAGGAATTCTTTTCGAATTTGGTCTGACAAACTCATAAAAGGCAAGGCAAGGCTGAAACACAATTGGTAACTCACTCCTTCGTGCTGTGATATTAAGGTGTGTACTGTAAGATTATTTACTGTCCTGAGACATTTACAATATCTAAGCAGAAATTTGGATTTCTGCCAAAGTTTCATCCTTGATTCTGTATTTCCTGGCTTCTGTTAGGTGTTAGGTTTCACTGTAGCAGCCGTATTAGTCTGTATCCACAAAAAGAACAGGAGTACTTGTGGCACCTTAGAGACTAACAAATTTATTAGAGCATAAGCTTTCGATGCATCCGAAGAAGTGGGCTCTAGTCTTACTATTGAAGTGACAGTTTCCATGGATCAGGAATTCTTTGTAACACTGCCACATTCTAACTAAATAGATTCTTCTGTATATCAGTAGGGCCCAGACCACATTACAGACAATGGGCCTGCAAAATATCACCATAAAAACAAAGCTGCTTTTGTATTGAGCATGCTTGAATTCTTCTAAAGATCAGACATTTCTGTATATTAGAATCATAACTTTGAAGGAGCCGGGCTGATGGTTTTTTTTATCCAATTTGCAGAAACAAAGCTGAGCAGAGCATGACAAGTTTTAGGCTAAAACACAATTTACAGCCAAGGTATAAAACTCTGCAATATGGGGGTCTAATGGAAATACTGACAGTTCATTAATTATACCATAGCGGTAGTAAGTGCTGCAGGAAGTACTATAACAGATCCAAATTAACAACCACTTGCCCTGTTTAGATTGGGCTACTACATGGAATTGTTGTGTTTGAATCAGTGCTCCCTGGCATTTTGCAGAACTAAGGCACGTCTGCTCAATCACTAACATTAAAAAGACCATAAATCAATTATACGAGCCAGATTTTTACTACTTCCTTGTTTAATATAACACAAGACGATGCTAACATAAAATCAGATGTAACAAACAAAATTCCCTTAGGCAAGTGTGCTTAAAAATGCTCAATCTGTATATAATATAGAATAAAAACATTTTACAATTGTGAATTCACAATTCTTTCCCTGGAGATAAACCCTACGGCCAAGATTATAAAAAAGGAGAGACAAAAGTTAGGCTCCTAAATCTTTATGTAGCATTATCAGGGTAATGATCTGCTCTTGCAGTCTTGAGTGTTTTAAAGCCCCATTGACTTTAGTGCATAAATAATACAGATTAAGCCCTTAATTTAATTATGTCATGGGAGCTTCTAGGAGCTCAGCATTTCTGAGAATTGGGTTGCACCATCAAAAAGCCTAGATGCTGAAGGCAGTTAGCAGCCCAGATCTCTCCTCCTTAAGAAGAAAGGGGCAGAAGGGCAGGGGACTCATGGGCCATTCTGGACCTCTCTAATCTCTCAAACCAAAGCAAATCTATTTTGAAGGTTGATCTCACAAAAGCTTCAGGTTCAATTAGTTTCAATTAGAGGGGGGAAAATGAAGTAGGTGCAGGGAGGTTCTTACTATGAGGATTTTACCAGATTGGTTCACCTATCACTAATTGTAATGAAATATTGTCTTGGACGCTAGACAATGAACCATTTCTTTTCCAAATTAAACGTCTGCCCCGGAGCCTGTTTAAGTTCATGGGGATCTTTCAATGACTTCACTAGGCCTTTTGGATCAGGCATTGACTGAACTATATAACTTCCAATGGATGTTCAATATTAATAAGAATAAGGAGGTAACATCTCTGTGAAGCAGGATAAAAATCACTGGCTGTGTTGTCCCTACTTTTCAGAAACAGTAAGCGTGTGGGATCATTTACACATGGGCGGTTAGTGCATCCATCCAGTATGACTGCAAATACACTATTAATGTTGCAAAATAAGAAATCAGATCTTTCCCGTACTATACCTGTGAGGTAGGTGTTGTGTGAAGAATTGATCAAATAGTGAGACAATGGCTGAGACATATCTTCATTCAAATCCAGTTTCTCAGGTGGAACAACGCCATTCTCCTCTCCACTCAGGTATCGCATAAATCCATCCACTGATATCTGTCCTGGGAAAGCACAGATTCGGGGGAATCACACATTAATTCTAAGCACAGTCCCCTCGGGACATACATTCAATGCATATCTAGAATAGGGCATATGAGAAAGGCCACGTTATAATCACATTAGACTAGTTATGAATATGGCCTAGATTTATACCATTTACTGTAATGTTTTATTATTATTACCCTTAACCTCTCAGAATTGTGTGTAGGGATCTAAACACATGACATCAACTGTACAGTCTCGTACAGAGAGACTGATCTGCCACACTTTTGATCTCATTCCATTCACTGCAATGAGAGCCAAGCATCAAAATTCCCCATATGTGGCCCACGCAAAAAATGTCCTAAATAGTACTACTTTGCCATTTCATTTGGTTTGTTCATTGACTTTCTAATTGTTCCCATTCCCTCCGGTTCCCCTAGAGCCAAATCCTGAGGTCCTAATTCAGTTTGCATTCAATTCTTTGCACTGACTGGGAATTTGCCTGAATAAGGACAGAGAAAAAAAAACTCCACTGCTGGGGGAATAAATATACCAAGAATCTGAGGAGCAGCAGGCTATGGACACAAACCAATCAAAAGGAACTGATCAATTCTCTTTTGTCAGTATGATTCCAGTATGTATATATGAACTCAGACTAACCAACCCCCTTAGCAAGTGTGAGTTACAGTTTTGTTTTGTAATTATTTCATTAATTTTTATTTCCCAGGGTGTCAGGACTAATGCAATGTGAACACTCCTTTGAAACTATGGGGCCAACCTCAGCCTGGGCACAACTGGGATCTATACCATTGACTTCAGTGAAGCTGTGCCTACTTACAGAGCGGCAGAATTTGAGCTATAAACCACTAGGCTTTGGCTTACTCTGTATCTGACACACGCTGATCCACTGGGCCAAGCCATAACATTTCCTCTCAACGTCCCCCCCCCTTTTTTTTCTGATTTTATTTGTCTAGTTTTCCTCTACAGGTCTGTTTGATGAATTGTAGTAATCCAACAGCTTCAGGCTGTTCCCTCAGTACACTACATAGTTATTCCTTGTAGATAAACATAAATAAATACTGACTTCTCTGCCTTTGAAGAACCCAGGATACAGCGAGATAAGAATGATGTCTCCTAACAAGGCCAGGTTCCATGATGGAAGAAGATGTGTTTTAATTGGCCTCTCCAAAGTTTCCTGTACAATATCTCTAACTATAGGAGCTAGCGGACTCGGTATGTGGCTAGGACGTGGAAGATCTGGGCTCTATTCCTAACTCTGTGAGACTGTCTAACTCTGTGATCATAGCAAAAGTCACAAGTTCTATGCCTCGAGCAACCTGACCCATGAAAAGGAAATAGCACCTGGTCTTTATAAAGGCCTTTAAGATTATCAGGTGAAAATGTGCTCGCTTGCTCTCCCTGCATAAAGTAGTTATTTTAAGTCTGAGCCTGGACTTCAGGATTTGGCTTTGATCAGAGAGGAGGATGTGGCCAGTGAACAAAAGCGTGTTAAGTGTGTAACAGATTTAAATTCTGATGTCTTGGTCTCATAACCACCAACGATCATCACACCAAATGAATCTATTTCCGCGACAAGGAGCATAGTGAGAATACAAAATAGCACCATCATCATTCTTTCCTCATGACAACAACCGTAAGAAGGGTAAAAGGGAAAACAGCAAGCCCATCCACAGCTTGACCATGGTAATCTGACTACACAGCTGGATCAAAACGAGTAAGGAAACCTTCCTCAGGTTTCAAGCCCAGCGAATCATCAGACAATCAGAGGGCTGGACGGTCTGGTCAGCACAAGGACCTGCCTAGTTCAGGTCTCATGGAGCTGTGCTGTTATTGGCTGCATTTCTATGGCTGCACGTTACTACCCAGTGAGTACAGACCTGATCCCAAACACATCAAAGTCAATGGAAAGATGCCCAGTGACTTGGATCAGGCCCTTCGTGACATAAATGCAGAGTTAATGGTATTCTGTTACAGTTTCTTGCAGAGTTAACACCCCTCTCCCACCCTGGGACAGGGTGGGGCTTTCCTTGGCCCCGCTTGGGTGTTTGCAATGTTTCTTCTCTTCCACAGTTTTTTCTCCTTTGGGAATCTTACTTCAGTCTTTCCGGATTTCCAGGTACAGGGACCTTCCTATTAAGGACATTCAGTCTGAGTTTTCCTTTAAGAGAATCCATGGAGGTCTGGCTTGTTTATAGCAGTTAGGTATGGCTAAACCTCGGGCCAGGGTTTATCTTCAACTCCTCCCTGGAGCGATCGGCTTGTATCTGGTCTGGTAAGTCCTTGTGGGTGGCGGAAGTTTACATGCTGTCTTCCTCCCAGCAACCCTGTTGTAAAGCAAAGCAGCTTTTCTCCTGACTGCTGCCCTTTCTGAGACTCGTTGCTTTCTCCAAGTGGAGCAGGCTTGCTCCAGAGGAGCTTGTTAGCCGTCTTGACTGGGATGGAGGCATGCCCCATCAAACCACCACCACAGCTCCCTACCTCATCACACCTCAAATACCTGTGGAGCCTTAAACAGGTGGTGCCAATGTGGATTTAGGGCTGCAGAGGATACCGATACCAAATCACAGACCAAGGAAGTGACAATACATGTCCTCGATCATACCAACACTAATGCACATGCATAACCTTAATCACGAGAGTAGTTCCATTAGACACATGAGCTTAGAGGTAAGCATGTGCTAGAGTGTTGGAAGGATCAGGGTCTATATGTCAGTGCCGAGTCTGGACTCCTCACTATCACAAAGGTGTCTGTAAACTGGAGATAATTTAGAGAACAGCGACAGAAATTATTAATAATACTTTCATAGAATCATAGAACTGGAAGGGACCTCGAGAGGTCATCTAGTCCAGTCCTCTGCACTCATGGCAGGATTAAGTATTATCTAGACAATCCCTCACAGGTGTTTGTCCAACCTGCTGTAAAAATCCCCAATGATGGAGATTCCACAACCTCCCTAGGCAATTTATTCCAGTGCTTAACCACTCCGACAGTTAGGAAGTTTTTCTTAATGTCCAACCTAAACTGCCCATTGCTTCTTGTCCTATCCTCAGAGGTTAAGAAGAACAATTTTTCTCAACAACCTTTTATGTACTTGAAAACTGTTATCATGTCCCCTCTCAATCTTCTCTTACCCAGACTAAACAAACCCAAGTTTTTCAATCTTCACTCATAGGTCATGTTTTCTAGATCTTTAATCATTTTTGTTGCTCTTCTTTCTCCAATTTGTCCACATCTTTCCTGAACTGTGGCGCCCAGGATAACACTTTCTATGCAAGCATCGTAAAACACTTTAAACAGAAACATAAGCATTATTATTTCCATTTCATGACAGCAATGGAGCTATAACAAGATTATATGACCTGGAAAAAGATCTTAGGTCTCCTGATTCTGTGTCTTGTGCTCTAACCACTAGATGACATTATCTCCCTAGAGAAATAAGAAAAATGAGAGAGCTCAATACATATAACCTGTGTAAACAGTGACTAAGGAGGAACGTAATAACTGTCAGCAAGGATCTGAAGCATAAACCACAAGGATGGAGAGGAATTGTTTAAGGTGGCCAAAAGCAAAAACAGCTAAGACGAATGAGACCAGAATAAGCAATGGAAAATTTAGGATGGAATATGTGAAAAAGTTTCACAACAGTGAAATCTATTAAACCGTGGAACAGTAGTGCAACGGATGTTGATGCTCCATTGCTTGAATCATTTAAAATGAGACTTGATATTATAATGGAGAATATACTGTCATACTGAGAGTAAAGTGACCACACTTTGGATCTTTCCTTTTGTTAAAGATAAAAATAACACACTAAATTCTACTCTGAATTACACCTACTCAGCAATTCTCACACTTACAGAGACTGTAACACTGCTGGAAAAAAAGCAGGTTCACTATAAAATTTGAATCTTATAGAAGAATCTTAGCCAGGGGAAGAGCAAGATTTCTTGCTGTATTGCTGCCTTGAGGTATTGTAATAAAGACACAGGAATGGAGAATGGTATTTTCTAAGCAATTTCCAGAATAAACAGTTGGTGAATGACAAGTAGGTAGGGAGAGAAAACATAAGGCTGGAAGAAAAAAGGTGTCTGTGCTTTAATTGAGTACATAAAGAAATTGTTCAATATCAGTTAATCCCTGTGGAAATACGACCCCATCAAGGACGGTCAGATCTAGGATGTTTTGCTGAGTGAGGGCTAGTCAAACAAAGAAAGGAGTATTTGCCTTGTTTGAGTTAGAAATCTTTGTCATTATAATTCGAGCTGGGCAACATTTTTTGGATTAAATTTATTTTGCCAAAACAATGCAGATTCAGGTCAACTGAAAAATTATGTGAATGTGTGTCAAATTTGCTGATCAGAAAAAAAATTCCCCAACAGTCAAAACATTCCCTTTTGCCATTTTTTAAATGAAACTCAAAACCACAACAAAACATTTTGTTTCAGTTTGAACAAACTACTTGGTTAGGCCCCAAACTATTTTTTAGTTTTTAGTTTAGCCAGCAAAACAAAACAAACAAACAAAGATGAAAAAAATCAGCTATTTGCACATTTAAAATGAAGGCATCACCAACTTTTTATCATTTCAGATGCTCTCTATGGAACAGGGAAAACTAACATTTGATGTCTCAGCATAGTTTCTGCAATAGGAAAACAATATATCCTCCACTCTACTGCTTGTGGTAGAGGAATTTAGAACCTTAAGCAATTTACGCTGCATTTATGTAAGAAACCTTTCCTCAACTTACTACCATTCTTAAGCTGTATATGAACCAAGCAGAAATGAACTAGCAAAGTGAATGTCTGCTCGATAACATACATGTGCCTCTAATATCACAAACCTCGGAAAATCTCCAAGAAGAACATGGCCACCTCAAATGTAAAAGGAAGACAGGAGAACAGAAGAAGTAAAGGTTCCAAAATTTCTCCAAGATGTGCCTGGTTCATGTCAATAAATACAGGTCAAGGAAGTATGCAAGTAACATTACCATTTATTTAGTACTATAATTATTATAATTTATTACTAATGATTATTTCTTATTTATTATGCACATTAATTGGTCCATGTAGACCTTGTTGGTGAGAACTAAAAGTTCCCCAGTACTTTTAGGTAGTGCTGTTTTAAAGGTTAAAATTAATGAAAGTAATAGTGTTGTCAGAAATTCTGCATTAAGTTTTTGTTGTGGGATCGACTGTAAAGAGATAAAAACAGTCCGCGCTGGAGAGAAGCCGATATTGGTTGGAAAATTCTTAAATAACTTACCAAAGTAGAAATGAAAAACTTTAAAAATGAAAGAAAAACTAACAATTTATTAGTCTCTAAGGTGCCACAAGTACTCCTGTTCTTTTTGCGGATACAGACTAACACGGCTGCTATTCTGAAAAACTAATGTGTGTCCTGGTTCCAATAGCACAGGACTGGGGTTGGTGGGGTGGGCCTCCTCCTCCTATGCAGATTAGATAGGACAGCAGCCAATGGGAAATAGTTATTTTAATGTCACTCAGCTACCTGAGCTCCTCCCCCTTTCCTCTTCCCAGTGTTCCTCTTGCTTCCCTGGAAAGAGGAAGCAAATCCCAGCTACTCCCATTTTGGGCAGTTTTACTGTCTTTTTTGCTGGCTGTTTTAGGATTTTTGGGCCACCGTTCTCATTTTCTTTAGGCACCATGAGTTCCTCCACGGAAGAGGAGAGGAGGAGCGCAGAGTACGCTGTTTGTGTTGACATGCATCAGCGTTCACTTAGCAGGTTCTTTCCACGCTGCCAGAGTCAACAAGAGATTGTGGCCCCAGGGGTAATTGCCTGGGTGAGCCAGGCCTTTTTGCTACTGCCTTGGCCGACTATGGTAGAGACTCCCTTGACTTCTGAGTGAGAGAGAGTGAAGGAGGAGGCCTGTAGGAGGCTTGACGCCTGAAGCAGGCTTGTTAAATGAGCCAACCAGAGATACCTGCACAGAGAAGGAACCTTAAGCAGCTGATTCTTTATCAAAGAGCTGAAGCAGTTCCAGGGGAAGACAAAGAAAAGGTGGAGGGGACTGAGAAGCCAAAAGGGAGTCTGTGTAGGCAGGCCAGCTGGAAGCTGATAAGACAGCCTCTGTGAAGGAACCCTTTTTGCTCACCCAAGCTCTGAGGTAAGAGCCACACCCTGGGACGCACTTTTGGGACATCTGTGAGTGATCGGCGAATTTCCCTTTTTAAGTTTGTTTTGGAGACCCTCCCGCTCCTAGAAAGGAGCCTGAACGGGTTATGTGTTGTGAGACAAACTTTCATCAAAGCTTTTTGGGATACATCTCCATCATACTATCACACGCTGATGACACAAATTCAGCAATATGATTTTGGTGGAGGCTAGACTGGGATGAGAAAAATTTGATCTTCACATATGGACCAAGAAGACTGGAGATATGCTTCCATTCTCAGTTGCACCAGTTTTATACTGGTGTAACTCCCCTGGCTTCAGTGCGGTTACTCCTGATTAACAACTGAGAGCAGAATCAGGCTGAGAACACCTGTGTGCAAGACAGCTCATATTTCGATACAAGTATATGCAACAAATGTAACAGAATAGGGAATTTCCCCTACAACCTAAACTTTAATATTATAAATGTAGGGACAATGGACAAAACCTAACACCACAAGTATTGTTCAACAAAGGGTTGCAGAACCCACCCTAAACCTTGCACTTTCAAAATACAGCCAGTGATTAAAAAGCAAAAAACCTTGCATTATCAAGCTATATAAAGCTGTATTTTCCCACTGCTGTGTTTTTAAGTTAGCACCTACAATATCCATTAGTGCTAGCCTACATCATTGCTTTGTTTTCCATTGTTTATTTATTATGTTGCTCCAGTTAATACTTCAGAAAGTTGAAGTGCTTCCACTGTAACATATTTGCAAAGTGGAGGCTACTGGATCCAGGGTGCGGAGATCTCACATTTCAGTAGGAATTTTAGGGGCAGGGGCTTCACTTAAAATAGACTCTTGTTAGCAAATGTGCTAACAGCGGGAGTTTGCCTGGGAGCTGTCCGAGAGGAGGTACGCTAAGTGCTGCATTAGGGGGGCTGTGTTGGTGAGTATCTGAGTGTCTGCTGCTGGGACAGTTGGTCAGTTTGACCGTGTGCTTGATTGCTTGCTTGTTTGTTTGAAAAGTGTGAATTGGGAGTGCTTTGTTCCAGCTGGGCCTTGAGTGGGCCTGACTGGTATATAAGGGCAGTCAGCAGCGAACCAGCTGAGCGGCAAACAGCAGAGGCTAACAGCGGGAGTTTGCCTGGGAGTTCGCGTGGGGAGAGCACACTGAGGCTTTCATCTGCAGGTTTCTCCGAGTAGTTCCTGCAACAGTTGAGGAAGCTCCTAAGAGGACGGTGATATGGAAGGTGAGCGATCAGCTGTTGTAACCTGCACAGGTTGTGCCATGTTTGTCTTTCTTCCGCAGGACAGAAGCGACTTTGTCTGTACAAAGTGCAAGCTGGTCTCCATATTGGAGGAGAAGGTTCGAGGGCTGGAGAAACAAGTATCGACTCTGCGTTGCATAAGGGAAAATGAAGATTTCCTGGACAGACGTCAGGAGATGCTTCTACGGCCACAATGTTCTGAAGATTCAGAGCAGGCGCAGCAGGGACAGAAGGATTGTGAGGAGGTTTGGCAGCATGTGACCTCCAGAAGGAGAAAGAGGAGCGTCCATGCACCAGCAATGGAGATACAGGTGAGCAATCGTTTCCATGTTCTCTCTACAGGTGCTAATGCGGAGAGTGGACTAGATGGCCCATCTGAGGGAAGGGAGCAGAAGGAGACTCCACCGATTGGAAGGCAAAAGATGCACTGTCCTAGGGATGGGGGTTCCACGACCACCACTCCCAAGAGGAGGAGGAGGGTGGTGGTGGTCGGGGACTCCCTCCTCAGGGGGACTGAGTCATCTATCTGCCGCCCTGACCGGGAAAACCGAGAGGTCTGCTGCTTGCCAGGAGCTAGGATACACGATGTGACGGAGAGACTGCCGAGACTCATCAAGCCCTCGGATCGCTACCCCTTCCTGCTTCTCCACGTGGGCACCAATGATACTGCCAAGAATGACCTTGAGCGGATCACTGCAGACTACGTGGCTCTGGGAAGAAGGATAAAGGAGTTTGAGGCGCAAGTGGTGTTCTCGTCCATCCTCCCTGTGCAAGGAAAAGGCCGGGGTAGAGACCGTCGAATCGTGGAAGTCAACGAATGGCTACGCAGGTGGTGTCGGAGAGAAGGCTTTGGATTCTTCGACCATGGGATGGTGTTCCAAGAAGAAGGAGTGCTAGGCAGAGACGGGCTCCACCTAACGAAGAAAGGGAAGAGCATCTTCGCCAGCAGGCTGGCTAACCTAGTGAGGAGGGCTTTAAACTAGGTTCACCGGGGGAAGGAGACCAAAGCCCTGAGGTAAGTGGGGAAATGGGATCCTGGGAGGAAGCACAAGCAGGAGAGCGCAAGAGGGGAGGACTCCTGTCTCATGCTGAGAAAGAGGGACGATCATTGAGTTATCTTAAGTGCCTATACACAAATGCAAGAAGCCTGGGAAACAAGCAGGGAGAACTGGAAGTCCTGGCACAGTCAGGGAACTATGATGTGATTGGAATAACAGAAACTTGGTGGGATAACTCACATGACTGGAGTACTGTCATGGATGGATATAAACTGTTCAGGAAGGACAGGCAGGGCAGAAAAGGTGGGGGAGTTGCGTTGTATGTAAGAGAGGAGTATGACTGCTCAGAGCTCCGGTATGATACTGCAGAAAAACCTGAGAGTCTCTGGATAAAGTTGAGAAGTGTGAGCAACAAGGGTGATGTCGTGGTTGGAGTCTGCTATAGACCACCAGACCAGGGGGATGAGGTGGACGAGGCTTTCTTCTGGCAACTAGCAGAAGTTGCTAGATCACAGGCCCTGGTTCTCATGGGAGACTTTAATCACCCTGATATCTGCTGGGAGAGCAATACAGCGGTGCACAGGCAATCCAGGAAATTTTTGGAAAGCGTAGGGGACAATTTCCTGGTGCAAGTGCTGGAGGAACCAACTAGGGGCAAAGCTTTTCTTGACCTGCTGCTCACAAACAGGGAAGAACTAGTAGGGGAAGCAAAAGTGGATGGGAACCTGGGAGGCAGTGACCATGAGATGGTCGAGTTCAGGATCCTGACACAAGGAAGAAAGGAGAGCAGCAGAATATGGACCCTGGACTTCAGAAAAGCAGACTTTGACTCCCTCAGGGAACAGATGGGCAGGATCCCCTGGGAGAATAACATGAAGGGCAAAGGGGTCCAGGAGAGCTGGCTGTATTTTAAAGAATCCTTATTGAGGTTGCAGGAACAAACCATCCCGATGTGTAGAAAGAATAGTAAATATGGCAGGCGACCAGCTTGGCTAAACAGTGAAATCCTTGCTGATCTTAAATGCAAAAAAGAGGCTTATAAGAAGTGGAAGATTGGACAAATGACCAGGGAGGAGTATAAAAATATTGCTCAGGCGTGCAGGAGTGAAATCAGGAAGGCCAAATCACACTTGGAGTTGCAGTTAGCAAGAGATGTTAAGAGTAACAAGAAAGGTTTCTTCAGGTATGTTAGCAACAAGAAGAAAATCAAGGAAAGTGTGGGCCCCTTACTGAATGAGGGAGGCAACCTAGTGACCGACGATGTGGAAAAAGCTAACGTACTCAATGATTTTTTTGCCTCTGTCTTCACGCACAAGGTCAGCTCCCAGATTGCTGCACTGGGCAGTACAGCATGGGGAGAAGGTGACCAGCCCTCTGTGGAGAAAGAAGTGGTTCGGGACTATTTAGAAAAACTGGACGTGCACAAGTCCATGGGGCCGGATGCGCTGCATCCGAGGGTGCTAAAGGAGTTGGCGGGTGAGATTGCAGAGCCATTAGCCATTATTTTTGAAAACTCATGGCGATCGGGGGAGGTCCCAGATGACTGGAAAAAGGCTAATGTAGTGCCCATCTTTAAAAAAGGGAAGAAGGAGGATCCGGGGAACTACAGGCCAGTCAGCCTCACCTCAGTCCCTGGAAAAATTATGGAGCAGGTCCTCAAGGAATCAATTATGAAACATTTAGAGGAGAGGAAAGTGATCAGGAACAGTCAGCATGGATTCACCAAGGGGAAGTCGTGCCTGACTAACCTAATTGCCTTCTATGATGAGATAACTGGCTCTGTGGATGAGGGGAAAGCAGTGGATGTGTTATTTCTTGACTTTAGCAAAGCTTTTGATACGGTCTCCCACAGTATTCTTGCCACCAAGTTAAAGAAGTATGGGCTGGATGAATGGACTGTAAGGTGGATAGAAAGCTGGCTAGATCGTCGGGCTCAACGGGTAGTGATCAATGGCTCCATGTCTAGTTGGCAGCCGGTTTCAAGTGGAGTGCCCCAAGGGTCGGTCCTGGGGCCGGTTTTGTTTAATATCTTTATTAATGATCTGGAGGATGGTGTGGACTGCACTCTCAGCAAGTTTGCAGATGACACTAAACTAGGAGGCGTGGTAGATACACTAGAGGGTAGGGATCGGATACAGAGGGACCTAGACAAATTAGAGGATTGGGCAGAAAAAAACCTGATGAGGTTCAACAAGGACAAGTGCAGAGTCCTGCACTTAGGACGGAAGAATCCCATGCACTGCTACAGACTAGGGACCGAATGGCTAGGTAGCAGTTCTGCTGAAAAGGACCTAGGGGTCACAGTGGACGAGAAGCTGGATATGAGTCAACAGTGTGCTCTTGTTGCCAAGAAGGCTAACGGCATTTTGGGCTGTATAAGTAGGGGCATTGCCAGCAGATCGAGGAACGTGATCGTTCCCCTTTATTCGACATTGGTGAGGCCTCATCTGGAATACTGTGTCCAGTTTTGGGCCCCACACTACAAGAAGGATGTGGAAAAATTGGAAAGAGTCCAGCGGAGGGCAACAAAAATGATTAGGGGTCTGGAGCACATGACTTATGAGGAGAGGCTGAGAGAACTGGGATTGTTTAGTCTCCAGAAGAGAAGAATGAGGGGGGATTTGATAGCAGCCTTCAACTACCTGAAGGGGGGTTCCAAAGAGGATGGAGCTCGGCTGTTCTCAGTGGTGGCAGATGACAGAACAAGGAGCAATGGTCTCAAGTTGCAGTGGGGGAGGTCCAGGTTGGATATCAGGAAAAACTATTTCACTAGGAGGGTGGTGAAACACTGGAATGCGTTACCTAGGGAGGTGGTGGAGTCTCCTTCCTTGGAGGTTTTTAAGGCCCGGCTTGACAAAGCCCTGGCTGGGATGATTTAGCTGGGAATTGGTCCTGCTTTGAGCAGGGGGTTGGACTAGATGACCTCTTGAGGTCCCTTCCAACTCTGATATTCTATGATTCTATGATTCTAACCTAGTGCAAAGCAATGAATTTTACCCATCAGCAAGCAAGTCAAACACACCCATCTAAAAAGAAAGGAGAGCGCATTACAAAAAAGTACTTGGCTCATTTATTTTGACAAGAGCAGTTTACGTGATTATTTTTGATAATACAGAACGCGCTCTAAAATTTGCCGCAGTTCTGTTTGTAAAACTAATGAGTCTCAGTAATAAGAGAACCTAACTTGAGCACTCTATGAAGATTTTGCGGAGAAAGGGGGGAGAAGCCAGATTTTTTTCTGTGAATTACAAATTGGGAAGATTAGTGAACTGCAGTTTCGGTGGGTTCTGTGGTACCGTACTCATTAAACAACGGAAACTGCTGAAAGGTATTCTGCTGTAACGTGGGGTTATGGCATGGAAAATGTCCAGAACCCAGGAGTTAATATAAACATCTCTAATTTCTAATGTCAGAATTAAGAGCAGCTTGTAGGACGTGTGTAGCACCTTGGAAGATCTGCCTCCATGACCTCTGGAGACAGGAAGCCCCACCGCTTATATGTCAAAAGTTAGGCTTTAAATAGAATTGCATTATTAAAGCTCCTTCAAACTGCAACAGCAGGGCCCTTACCTGCTTTGTACTTGTTTGCGCCAGTAAACACTGTTGCCTAGGAAATGACCCCATCAAGTCATCAAAGGACTCGAATGCGACTATTCTTACATGCAGTATTACTGTCGCTGTGCTGGTCCCAGGATATTAGAGACAGAAGGTTGGTGGTGAGGTAATACCTTTTATTGGACCGACTTCTGTTGGTGAGAGAGACAAGCTTTCGAGGTTACACAGAGCTCTTCTTCTTGGTCCAATAAAAGATATTACCTCACCAACCTGGTGTCTCTAACCATTCTTAAGCAGTTACTGAAAGGTGATTTAAAGCAGTGGGACCAAATTGTTTAAAAACATATTGATGTTTAACAGGGGGGGAAAGTACATTCATATTCAATGAATGCTGCACAATATGTTAACAGTGCTCTGGAAAAAAAATCCATGTGCCAGGCACTCTATAAAATAAGACATATATAAATCTATGACAGGGAGTTCATTAATTTACCGTATTGTTTAAAAAGCAAGCGTAACAACCAGGAAACTTGCGCAAGAAAATTAGAATGGATGTTGAAATTAAATAGGAGTTGGACACCTTTTGTAGAGTCCTTTGAACCCCCCCGCCTAACTATCTATCTCCCTCTCTCCCTACCAGTGACACACACACAACATTTATGAGGCGGTTGATCAAGGAGCTGAGGGGAGGAAGACTCGTTGCTGTTGGGGGAAGGTTCTTTTTTCTTTGAAGATTAAAGGGGGTTACCCTTGTGAGTTTTATAATTGCTCAGATTTTTGGCTTATGGAGAATGTGGTAGTTTCCCTAGAAAAGGGTTTACAATAGGCAGAATTAATATTTCAGCATGCCCATATTTAAGACATGGAAAAGTCTAAAATCTTTATTCCATCTCATATCTCAAAAATGTGCTCGGGGGAGCTGGTGTTCTGATTCACCAACCAGGGAAGGAGAAACTGCAAGGCACTGCAAGACTCCATCCCCAGGGCTTAAACTATTCTCCCCCTTTGCTTAGGAACGCTGAATTTATTGAATTCACTAAGTGTAGGGCCTTGAGTTATGCTGGGTGGCTGATGGAAAAATGATTCGCTTCAGCAGCAATAAACTTCTTGGTGTTATTGTGCAAAGATTATAACTTTAATAAAGAGTTCTAGACATAAAGCTGGGTGAAGTTTTTCAGTTTTTCCAGAGGAAAAGGCAGGTTCCAATCAACCGAAACAATTTTGTGTCCATTTCGCCAAATTGTTATGGTTAAAAAAACACAACCTAAACAAAATCTGGAAAAAAATGAAAATGAAACGTTTCAATTTTTCTACTCCAAATGACTTTGTTTCAAAATTTAAATCCATTTTATTCAAATACATTTTTTAAAAAAATGTAAAAGCTTAAAACTAACTGAAATGTTTTGGGTCAAACAAAAAATTTCATTCAACTCCAGATGTTTTTACTACTATTATTATTATTATTTGGAACAGCCAGTGACCTGAGAAATCAGATATTTGCACAGCTCTACCTGCGCATTTTATAAGCTTCATATGATAGTTGGCAGAGCTGGGCTGGGATTCCTGCACAGCTTATGAGCAGACATGCCAAACCCACGAAAAAAACTCAAAAATTGGGCTTGTATTTGGCTTAACTGGCTTGTGAATTGCTTGTTGGCTAGTTTTTTGCTTGTAGCTTGTTGCTTGTTTGGCTTGGAGCTTGCTGCAGCTTGTTGGCTTCTTTTTTGGATCGGCTCCCGGCAAGGGGGGGCAAGCAGGGACAAGGGGTGAGAGACTCAGGGGTGCACAATGGGCCCACCACAGTCCCAGACTGCACGCCGGGGGGATCTAGTCACATAGAATGTTGGGGTTCTTAGGGATTGGCTTGTTTTGGCCTTGTTTTAAAATGGGATTAGCTTGATTTTTGGCTTATTGAGAAAGACGGGGTGCTTATTTACCGCGTGAAAGTTGGCAACTGTGCTTATGAGCACTGCAGATTTTCCTGCAGAGTTTACTTAAACTTGCAGGAACTCTTGCGGAACTTAATTTTCACAGAAACACAGACACACAGGGTGGGGTTCTTGTGGAGTTTCTAAATTCCAGAGGCAGAGACAGAGAGCGAGAGAGAGACAGGACTCATACACCTGGGACTCAGGATACAAGTCTCACCACTCTCTGATCAAAATTGGAACAAGCCCTTTGACATCATGTGTTCACAGACCAAAGGTTTTTTTAAAACCCAAACAACTCAGGCAATTCCCACATCAAATGTTTAGCAATAAGGTTATGGTTATTATTTCATATACACAAATTTCCTTTAAAAGGGATTAAGGTTGGTCACGTGTGACATCTATTTTATGCAAGCCCTAAACAGCACGGAAATACCATCTCAAGTGCCCGCATAGCATGTTTCTGCTGACTGTGATAGACTGCACATCATCACAAGGAACTTCCTTCTGCTTCCAACAGATAAGGAAATACTACACACATTAATCTTCTTCATAGTTATCATGCAAAACATTAGTCACAATCTCAAACTTCCTCCAGAAACAAATAACACACGATATACTTGACCTATGTGCATTCTCAACCATAGGTGTCTGCTGATATTGCAAAACCTTAATTCTAACCTAGCAACAGACTATGTTGTCACAAAGTGTGCTAGGTGATTTACAGATCTGTAGGAAGACAGCCCCCTGCACCCTAAAATTTACAATCTAACTGATCCTGCATGTATTTTACTCATGTAAGTAGTCACCATGGACTTTAATGGGGCTCTGGCTACTCATGTGAATAAACTAGCCCAAGGACTGGAATGCTGATAGCTGCAAGAAACCCCAAGAAGTGTTTGGAAAAGAACTGAGATGGTACCATTCTTCTCAAGCTCTGAAGAATTCAAGTGACAAACACACACACACATACATACACACACACTACATATTTAAGCCATCAGAGATCATCTGTGAAGGAAGATCAGAGGCGAATGTGTTTATAGTAGTATTAATGTAGTATTAATGTATACAAGTGTAAATGTTATGTTGAAACCTTTCATTGCAATACACGTAACAGCAACGAAGTGTTGGAAGTCTGTAGAAAGAGCACCTAAAAGCTTTTGTTTTAAATGTTATTTACGAAATAGCCTGAATACTGTTTACAACATTTCTGTATGTATCAAATGTCAGTTTATTAAGAATTGTATAGAACTCTCTATTTGAATAGGACTGGAAGCAGCTACTCCCTAAATTCAGGGTTTTGCATACAACAGTCCCAAGGTTTAACTCTATAATGCCTTCCGAAGTGCTGAAAATAGAGAACTGAGCTTCAACACAGTGTATGTCTACACTGCAATCAGGAGGGGTAATTGTAGCTCTGACCAAAGCTAGCTCAGATATGTCTTCTTGTGCGACAATCACATCTCCTGACTGCAGTGTAGACATATCTAAAGAGCTAAAATGAGGAATAGGAAAATGGAATGGAATAGAGTTGTCCATAATATTACCCTCAACCACTATACTTAAACTTAGGTACGTTCTCAAGAGCTTCATTGGATTGGGGTCAGAGTGCTCAACACCTTACAAAACTGAGCCCTCATATCCATCTCATAGCTGCACAGGCAAGCTTGAAGCCAAATGTTTTCAACCATCTCAAAATTACAGGTACCCAGCCTAAGTCAATGTCTTGATGTGTGTTATTACACACAGGAAAAATGAATAAATGCTGTACTCTTTTGGTTATCTTTGTAGGAATCCACTAGAAGTCTAGACCTTTATGGGATACTTGACCCATCAAAAGCTTTTGAATTTGATTCCAGCTTTGTAACAGCTATTTTACATGGCAATTTAAATCAGGGAAAGAATGTCTTTAAAAGTTAGAAATGCAAGAGAAATACTTGGCTTGGCTTTCAAGGGGGCAGCGGAGATGGTCCTACTGACCTCAGTGGAATTTGCGGGTACTCAGAACTTCTGAAAATGACGCCAATAATTCACATAAATATATAATGATATTCAAAGAAAGGAAGGGGACACCCTTCACCATTAATACCTATTTTTTCATTTAGACTCTGTTTCATTTTATGCACTTTTTCAACCCATCAGTTAATCTGAAACAAGACAATGAGCACAGTTGATAGGTTTTACAAAATCGAACGGCAGTGACTGAAAACAAAAACAAATCCCAAAACAGCTGCACATGTTTAAACTCTTTTGAGAAATTTGAGGAAGGTGCAATGTAATTTGCTCTAAGGTTAGCCATTTAAGTCAACCTATTACTAGTACGCAGTCTTTAAAGACTCTCTAATGCCACCACAAAGTACTATATGTGTATACTGGTGTGATTTAAAGTGGTTGAAATCACTTGATTGAAAAAAGCTTTTGATTTCTTAGGGGTTTTCTTTTGTTCTGGGTTTGGATTTGATTCAGTTTCAGTGGTGTTGGTTCATTTCAAGCACAGTGATATTTTTTTCTTTCAAAACCATATAACGCGATCGGCACATTGACACTAAGGGCTGGTCCACACTAAGCCCCCAGTTCAAACTAAGATACGCAACTTCAGCTACGTGAATAACGTAGCTGAAGTCGAAGTATCTTAGTTCGAACTTAAAGGTACTTACGGCAGGTCCAGACGCAGCAGGCAGGCTCCCCCGTCCTCTCGCGGAGCAGGATTACCAGCGTCGACGGCGAGCACTTCCGGGATCGATTTATCGCGTCTAGACAAGACGTGATAAATTGATCCCAGAAGATCGATTGCTTGCCGCCAAACCAGCGGGTAAGTATAGACGTACCCTTACTTGCCTCTGGGGGCTCCAACCCTGAAACTCCTGTCACTCCCCCTTTCCTCTCTCCTGTCTCAAATATGCACTTATTTCAGTAAGATGTCCAGACTCTACAGTGATGAGCTCAGTATAAGAACCTGCTTACCTAGGCCATGTGTGCCCCTCTGATCCATGCTCATTACACCATCTCCCAATGTCCCTTCTCCACCTGTCTCTCTTGGCATGCTGCTTCCTGCCTTCCTCATACCATCGCTCTGTTTCTTGTTGTACCTTATTAATCCTGGCGATGGTCTCTCAGGTCAGGCCCTCTTTCTGCCTCACAGTAAGATGCTAGAGCAGTTTTTCTACATGGCTGCTGGGGAACATTCAAAGCCCCCGCCCCTTAGAACGGCTGCTGCCATGGTCCCTATGGAGGAGGAGTAAGAGGCCAAATATACAAAATGAGGCCTTCAGCTCTGTTTTTGCTTGTCTCTTTGGCCAGTCTCAGGTATGTTCTGGGAACTTTGAAGCTTCTCCATGTTCGTAGAGCTCTAGCTGGCAAGTGATTGGGCCAGGGGGTTAAAGTTATTTAACTGCATGGAAGGAGAGGAAGGATCATACTCTGAAGAGCTACCTAATCTACTCTAATCGGGCACTCATTTTGGCACCCTGAGTGGGCGGGCTTGAGAGATACCACCTCTTATGTTTTTCCCCAAATTGAAAAGGAGTGAAGCCCGAGAAACCCCACACGCTATCTGAGCCACACCCAGAAGGAAGCCAAGCTGGAAGAGTCCAATGGTGAATTAGGGGACTGGAGCCCAGACAGCAGACATGTCATGGTTTGAATTCCTGCACAATCTACTGAAAGTTCATTTTGCGGGCAGAACTTGGAAAAGTTACCAGTACCTTTTTATTTCCTTTTCCAATTCAACCTCTGTACAATCCCTTGCAATAGCACAGAGAATGTGAAGCAAAAATTCAGTTTAAAGGTTAAACCATGACTCTGGACTCACGCCATTGATTGGTGTTCATTTCAGGTCTATTCGTATCTTTTTTGGGCTTCACAACCTCCCCAGCAAAGAGCTCCACAGGCACATGTTTATTGCGTGAAGAAGTACTTCCTTTTGTTTGTTTTAAATCTGCTGCCTATTAATTTCATTGGGTGTCCCCAAGTTCTTGTATTATGTGAAGGAGTAAATAACATTTCCTTAATCACTTTGTCCACACCAGTCAAGATTTTATAGACCCCCCAGTCATCTCTTTTCTAAGCTGAAAAGTCCCAGTCTTTTTAATCTCTCCTCATACGGAAGCTGTTCCATGCCCCTAGTCATTTTAGGTGCTCTTCTCTGTATCTTTTCGAATTCCAATATATCTTTTTTGAGATGGGGTGTCCAGATCTGCACACAGTATTCAAGAGGTGGGCATACCATGGATTTATATAGAGGCATTATGATATTTTCTGTTTTGTTATATATTCCTTTCCTTGTTAGCTCTTTTGCTGCCATTGCACATTGAGCAGACGTTTTCAGAGAACTATCCACAATGACTCCGAGATCTCTTTCTTGAATGGGTAACAGCTAATTTAGACCCCATCATTTTGTATGTTTAGCTGGGATTATGTTTTCCAATGTGCATTACTTTGCATTTATCAACACTGAATTTCACCTGACATTTTATTGCCCAGTCACCCAGTTTTGTGAGATCCCTTTGTAACTCTTTGCAGTCTGCTTTGGCCTTAAAATCCCTTTGGCAGTGTAATGGGGCATTAAAATTGGCACCAATGTACTGGACTTAGTATAAATGGGGATCAGGCCATGAGAGTTTCGTTAAACTGAGGCTCCAAGGCTTTGTCTCTTTGATGGCTATTTTGAATCTGATCCTTCGAAGTGATGAGGGTGTGGAATTCAGGGTACTCAGCACCTCTGAGGAGATGTTAGCAACTTGTAGGACTGGGTCCCATATCTGTGAATTAAACTATGTTTTTTCACATCAGATCTGCTTTTCAGGATAGTCCCACACCCATAAAAATTCTATGATATAAACACAATTGAAAAGGAGGTAGACAATAGAACATATGAATCAGAATAAAACAAGATGCATGTGTAAAATCAATGTTATTTTAAGACTCAGGGTGGTAGTAAAAGTCTATCTGCTGAGAGTGGAATAGGGATTTCACTGAGCTTTTGGCAAAATGCCCAGCTGAGCCCAGACAACGTTCAAGATTTTCAAAAGAGAATTTTCTGTGATTATGACAAAAAAGCACATTCTGCTATAACCAATGCCTGCTTTGTATAACCACCTTATCAGCAAATAGATGGCTGTGCTATTATGGTTATTACCATTATCAGGCGATAGAATTATTTTTCTCAGATTCAATACCACCGATTGTTTTAGAACGTTTTGCATTTCCCAAACATCTCATATGCAAGAAAATAGTTATTGGTCATAGTGCTGCTTGTGCTGAAATTTACATATCAGAGGAACTGTTCTGAACTATCAATTATACATACTGAAAAGCAAACGGAAACTAGCCCATCCTTCCTCACTTCAGTTCCAACAAAATTCATTGGAATATTAACTACAGCAAGTCTCACAAGCCTGCAAAGTCTAAAATCAGCCATTTGGAAATGTGATTAGTCTCTGAACCAATGTCTGCTCCAGTGTGTTGCTCTAGTATAATTTGTTCATTGTTTCAAACCAGAAACAGAATACAGCAAGACTATCAAACTACTGACCTTTCTTTGCTAGAGTATTATTGGGTTCATATTTCTCAATCAGTTGTTGAACTTGCTCCTGTTTCATCGGCGGATAAAGGATTTCATTTAACCGTGGATCACGTTGCTTATAATTTATAAACTCCATCATCTGATCAACAGTAAGGTATGGTCTGCTCTTGGCACCGCTAGGGAAAAATGATGGTTAAAAAAGAAAAGAAAAGAAATTAGAATATTTTCCCTTGCATTCTTGTTCAATGGTTTGCAACTTCCCATGGAAACAGAAACAAGATTCAAACTACCAGGCAACAAAAAATTATGTTCGGTTAAGTCTCCAAACTCATTTACTTTACGACTACGTATGGCAAACTTTCTTCATTAAACACTTATCAGTGAGAGGGCTCAGCATTGTTGATGTCAGTGAAAGAAAATTAGGCCAATGCTGAGAGCTTTTGAAAATTCGACTCCTAGATTCCTGAACTGGAAGTATTTTTTTAAAGGAGAGGAAATTAAATGCTGTATTACTGAGCCTGTTATCTAAGTTCCATTGGCATTCCAGGCCTAACTATTTGGTTTTGCTGCTGGAGGACAGAAGCCCTGATTTTATTATACCATTATTTGCTTGTTTTACAGTGCCCTCAAAGGGTACTTTACAAAACAGGCAAAAAAAAAGGCAGATCCCAACCCAAGAAGCTGAAAAATCTCAGGCTATGATCCTGCAACAGGCTTTGTGTAGATGTACCTCTGAACACACCTACGGCCCCGATGAGCACCATATGGATACCAGGCTCTATGATGTGCCTGCACGAAGGCAGGATTGGTGCGTAAGGAGATTACTATATGTGGCATTTTCAAAAGCATTTATTGGTGGCCTGACTCTGTTCCTATTGCAATCAGTGGCAGTTTTTCCATTAAGTTCAATGGGAGGATGGTTCGTCCAAAGCTGAACACTTCTGAAAATCTCACCCTATAGGTTGGGGCAGAAAAAGACGAACAGAGCAAGAACACATGGGTTTCAAATATAAGCTCATGAATTTGCTTTGATGGGCTCTTGGGATGTGTTTTAGGTGTTTTGGGAACTAACTAACTTGGCTACCATCTTACCCCATTTTTCTGCTCCACTAGTAATAGGAGAAGAGGCTGAGTTGGAGCAGAGAAGTACAGTAAATCGCGGAGGAGTACCCATACTACCACATGCCATTGTCCGCTTGCTTGCCAGGGGCCAAATTTAGCTCTGGAGTAAGCAGGTGTAACATTTGGTGAAATCAAGGAGTGTTGCACCTACTTAGTCTGGGGTTTTATTTATCTCCAATAGTAGGGAGACAGCAGGTTGCTGCAGAAGTAGTCAATATCTTGTGGAGGACAGAGCTGTACACAGGAATGCCAGTGAAACCAAAGCAAGTTTTTTAAATCTGAAAGGTTGGTGAGGTTCACCAAAGAAACAAACAAAACTGTACTGACCCAATCCCAGAAAAAGAGGATGTGAAATAGTTCAGCTAAAGTTGTATGGCTTTCAGGTGTTTAAGAAACTGAAAATATGAAATGACAAAAGCACAGCTGTTTGCAAATTTAATTTACACTGTAATGAGGCATATGATCTCTAACTGCATCATGCATGAATCCTAAACGCCATTGTATTCTTACTCCAACTCCTAATTAATCTTCAAGTGGTTTCTATACACTGATATCTAATGCCTGTTCTCATGTTTATCATTTCCCCTCCTTTTTTCTCACTGAAGCTTAAATTATCATAATCCATATTGAGAAACAAGTCCTGGCAGTTCTATTCCTCTAGGAATAAATTACTGTAAAACTCTGGCCATTAAAGCTAAAGCTTGGAGGAAGGAACTTTTGATCTACATTCACCTCCTAGGTTAAATAACAATCCTGCTTGACATGGAAATCTGTTCTTGGCAGTCGTTGTGATGCTGTAGCCTAAATAACCTACTTTGCCCTCGCTACCAGAGAAAATCAGCGGAGGAGGGAGAAAAAAAGTGTCTTTTCTTACAACTCAGAAAAGATGTGGTCAATTTCAGGCCGAGGGCAGAGATTGTTTAAGAATACTCTGTATGCTTCTGGGGTGAAGTCCTCTTGAGGGATTGAATCGTTCTGTGAAATAGGGGGGGAAAAAACACTGAAGTAAAGAAATAGCACATTTTGTTTATAAGCAGGTCATTACAAGATTATTTCCCTTTGCAGAATAATCAACTCTCTTTAATAACAGAGCAGTTTTAAGAATATATATCTTTTGACAAAAAATAAAATCATCTCAGTTTCAATAACTGGGTGATTTGTTGTATGACTATGTCTTCCCTTAGACAGGATTATCTTTAACCCTATGCACCCATGCAGAAGTGTAAGAAGACACAAAACTTTCCCTTCTCCCCCTATGTGAGCTACCCACAGAATGGGTGAGGGAGCAGCCTCCATGTAGCTACTAATTCCAACACAGGTGAGTGGGGAGTGGTTAGGGGCAGGGAAGGGGTGGAACCCAGGCTGCACCTCCCAGCCTTCCCAAGGGGAAGCAAACTGATACTTTTATAGGGCTGCAACAGGTTACTTGACTCCTTGGAGCATGTGAAGAACCGGGGAATGAACTGGAACCCTGAGCAAAAATTAATACCCTGGTCTTGTCCAAGGACGGCACAAATACTTCCCGCTATTTACTCAGGATACACGGATAAATATTAATCTTCTGGAAACGTCCTACGGAATTTAGCTTTTCTAAAAGTTTTTGTTCATTTGTTTGTTTTAACATCCAATATAATTTAATAGAAAATACTACAGAATTCTGCAGAATGGTTCCAAAACCTATGGAAAGAAAGATTTCTTAAATTTTATAAGTCTCTAGAGTAAATTATATATTTCTATTTCTACATGGTATTTTTATAATCTCTATTCTATTCTATAGAGCTTTTCCAGAAGAATAGGATTATTGTGTTTGCTCTTATGCATGGGGTATTTTATTACAGTACAGAAGATTTGAGCCTTATTGCGACTGGCCCTTGCATGGGACTGACTCAGGTAGATGCAAGAGCTTTCTTCCTATTTGACACTTGTCTAAGAGCCCATCCAATCACAGTCCTTGAGCTCAGCGAAAAGCAGGGGCTGCTGTAGGGATGCATAGCTCCCGAATCGCCAGCCCACGGGCGCGGCAAACTGCTCCCATGGCTACGAGGCAGGAGTGACCTTCAATCCAGCGTTTGTGTTTGGGAAACTTATTTGGCTAATTTGATTGTTTCCTCGCAGCTGGCATTCACGCGCTCAAAAGATGGGTTCGTTATCTTATGTGCATGTATACTGCCTGGCTTTTCTATACGCAAAAATGTAACCACTAAAAAGTGTTGTAAACAAAGTAAAAAAAAAAAAAAAAAACCCCAGGAAAAGTTTTCCTGGGAAGCTTTTTGCAAGAGGCTTGTAAAGCTCTCTAGCTACCACAAACCTGGCGTTCTATTTCCTTTCCTGCGTCGTCACCACAGGCTGCTCCCTCCATGCACCCATTGGGGCAGGGAAAAGATAGAGAGGAGGTCTAAATGATGATGCAAGCCCCAATGCAGGCCAGTAGCTTCACACCTTTTGACTTTTGCCTTTGCATCAGTCCACTGAACTCTTCTGAGAAAGGAGGAGGACATGCAAAATAATCATTGTGTAGAGGACCCTCCTAAGGAGCCAGAACAAAACTGAAAATGCAAAAATGTGGAATAGACATATTGAGGACCTGATCCTGAATTCCCTTCATGCGAGCCACCCACATGGAAGGCACTGGGTGTTTTGCCTGTGGAAGGACTACAGTATCAGGTGACACTTTTCCATACCTCTAAACTAAGTACATGATTCCGATCAGTGAGAAGAAACGGTTTTGGGATCGGATGCAAAGCCATTTCCCTGGAAATGCTGCGGAGCCCACTTGTGTCAGAAGCAAGCAGCCGACAGAGGAAATCATTGCTATTATTTATTCTGCTGTTTAGCACCCGTTTCCAAGGGAACCGGAAGCGTCTATTCAAGCTTTTGTTAGAAGGAAGGGAACTTTTCAATATGTTTCTGGTAAAAATGTGCCACAGGCATGATTGTCCTCCCCTCCCCTGCACTAGTGTCCCAAGGGCAAGTCACCTATGGGTGTTTGTATCAGCACCATCCCTTGATGTTTCTGCTGGGAGAGGAAACATTCAAAGCTCAGCACCGCAGGCTGCTTAGGGGATGTGCTGACCAATATATTCCATACTGTACTGGCCACAGCTTCTCTCTACCCAAGATACCCACTTTTAGGGTTGGCTGGCTCAGGGTTCTGTGACAAAAAAGGAACTGCCTGCACCTTGTACCTCTGCAACCCTCCTTTGGGTGGGCTTTCCGCCACCCAGGTGCCTGTGCCCTCAGTTATAGTAATAAGAGTCCCAAGCTCAAAGCTCCTAGGCTCTGTGGCGCAGTGAAGCTCAGAACGAGATGCCTCTCTCCCCAACACACACTTGCCGTGCCCCACCCTGTGTCTGCCTCAGACCCTGTAATCCTCCAGTCAGTTCCACACGGTATGAGCAGCAAAAGCACCTCAAAATAAGCCAATTATATAGACAACCACAAAAAAATAACATGCTTTTATATGCACATATAGTTGCTGAGGAAACTGGAAATGTATTTCTCTCTCTCTCTCTCTCTCTCTCTCTCTCACACACACACACACACACACACACACACACAGAGCTATTTTCATTATGCTTAACTGGCTATTCATTTTTTCCCAACTTTTTTTCATTTTTGTGTCCTTAGGTTTCCTGAACTGTTCCTTCCTGCTCGACGGACACCTTTTCATCACCAGTTTGTGGCCCCACAACCACCTTCAATGCATTTTCTATTATAAACCCCTAAGTTGGATGTATTAAATGGTCCTCAGTGTCGTTTTTATAATGGCAAAGGAGCTAAATGGGGCTGCAGGACCAAGGGAAAGTGTGGATCTTTGAGGGACTGGGATGTTTTCTTCATCTCCTTCACAAAGGCCTCCTCTTTTCAACACTCCACTCCTACAATGTCTGCGTGATGGCCCCCATTCTTGGGATTTGAACAGTTATAGGCCTCAGGTGCTTGAAAGAGCAGAGGAAGTGAGTAAGCCACCACTCACAGTGTGTGATGTGTCCTGGTCTGTCTCCAATACACAGAGGATATAAGTCTGTTATAAATACCAGTTAGCCTGGATCTTTACCACAAGCTGTAGAGACTCCCACTTTTAGCTCTGGAGTTCTCTATTTGGATCCCTGCTGTCAGCCAAGATGGAGGTCATTACATAGCAACAGGCCCACATTCTCTGTGGACTGGGCAGAGGGGGACACAGTGACCAGTGGGTTAAATCTCCTTCTGTTATATTTGCCACTAGGTATCTTTCCCCCCTTATCCACTTCACTCTTCTCAGTGATGAGGTTCCCTCCTACATACTACCAGGTATTGGTGCACAGGCATGTAGCATTTTGATCAGCACATCTGACCAATCAGAATGTGGCTTTGGACAATCAGTGCCCAGAGTCATACGCTAGTTGGATTCAGGGCAGATGGAAAGGGACGTAGAATAGGAATATACAAAAATCTATACAAAACGATCCAACCCATTGCTGAAATGGAGGCGAATCCTCACCAAATTCATACTCAGTGCAGCTGGGATGGAGGTGTGGAGGTGAAATGTAGCTACAAGGGAACTGTCCATCTCCCCTAATCCCAGAGGTGACCAGTGGCTAAACCAGCTCCCCCCAACATAAGCTGAAGCAGTCACCCAGCTGCTCAAAATTATGCTGGCTGGAACAGTCCAACAGTCCCCTAGGAACCTGAGATAGCTAGAGCATGGAACACTCCAGCCTCACCCAGCCACAGGAATCCCCAGCTGCCCCTTTAGAAGATGGAGTGGTAAAAGAGTGACTTGAATTAGGACAAAGATCT
Organism: Trachemys scripta elegans; assembly: GCF_013100865.1. Classification (NCBI taxonomy): domain Eukaryota; kingdom Metazoa; phylum Chordata; order Testudines; family Emydidae; genus Trachemys; species Trachemys scripta. The sequence goes on along the minus strand of NC_048300.1, from coordinate 10,259,046 downwards.
GACCCAACGGCTCTGGGTGAAACCTTGTCGACATGCACAAATCCCCAATGCATTGTGGGGACACGTGCACAAGGACAATCTTTTTCGCTCCCAAATTCAGTGATCATTTCAACGGCATGTTAATAAGTAATCGCCTCCCCAGCACGATGGTGGGGCATTGGTGCACTACTGAGTCACAGGGAAGAGAATCTAGTGATCACCCAACACAGCCACCCAGAGTTCTGCCTCCAATCAAAGAACTGACCCAAACTGAACCTGTCTAGCTGGTGAGACTAAATGAACTGGCTGTATGTGATGCATGCTTACAGAGTGCAAAGCTTTCTCGACGAAGCTTTTGGGTTTCTTTTTTTCTGGATTAAAAAAATCAATTGTTTTTCACTGCTAGGTACAAAATGTTTTATGAATAGCCAAAGTTGGACTTTCTCATAAGTTTGCTTACATTGTGGGTGACAAATGGAGACTCAATTATTTTCTTTGTTAACGTACATTTGCGTTTCCATAGCAAGTGGAGAAAATGCTTCAAACGAACTGATTCAGTCTTCAGATGTAGTGACACCCCATTTAACTCTAAATATTGTGGGGCGCAACACATCACAAACAGTGACAATTCTTGAAAAATACGGTTCTACGAAGCTGAATAGCTAAAAGCTCTTTACACTCCTTGTTTTGGCACACTATAATATTTCTGAATGCTTGTGTGGGCATAATCTGTAGGCAGTTGCTACACCTAATTATGGTTCTTAGAGAGAACCAGGCAGAAAAATACCTTACCAGCGGTATGCGCAGCGTCTAAAAAGAATTGTACCACAGCTGACAATAGGCATTTCTCCCAAATCTGACTGCTATACATTCGTAAAAAAACAGAACAAAGCAAGTCTATGTGCAGTAAAGCACGTACCTCAATTTGCATTGCATCTGAAAACTTGCTAGACAATGGATAATTTCAATATGCCATTGCTTCACTAAATGAGTAAGTATTTCTCAGAGGGGCAATTTTGACACCAGTGTTGTGATTACTGAGGGTCTTTACATTCCCATAGATTTCCATTCCTACTGGCTTTCATGGGAGTTTGAGAGCACTCAGCACTTTGCAGGATGGGGACCTTTCCTGATGACCAGAGATCTATGTTTCTGTCCCCTTTTGCATGTAATTTGGTTCAAATTCAGAGATGCATTTGAATTTCCATCCATTTGCGGCCACAACCATACAAAAACCTACCTATGCAAGCTGCTGGGTAGAAATAAAGTAGGAAATGTATGTATTATTTATTTACCACCACCAATGTGCAGGGGTGGCAGGTTTGTATAATTTTTGGTGGTGCCCAGAATGGGTCCAAGTCCCGCCCCACCCCACCCCCACACCTGCCTAAGGCTCTGGGAGGGAGTTTGGGTGTAGGGTGCGGGCTCTGGGCTGGGGCAGGGGATTGGGGTGAAGGAGAGGGTGCAGGCTCTGGGAGGGAGCTTGGGTGCCGGAGGAGGTTTCGGGTGCAGGCTCTGGGAGGGGGTTTCGGGTGCAGGAGGGGGTGAGGGGTGCAGGCTCTTGGAGGGAGTTTGGGTGCAGGGTGTGGGCTGGGGCTGGGGGGTGAGGTGCCGGAGGGGGTGAGGGGTGCGGCACATACCTTGTGCAGCTCCCAAAAGGCAGCAGCTCCTAGACGTGTGGGAGGGGTCTCTGCGCGCTGCTGCCCGCAGGCACTGCCCAGCTCCCATTGGCTGCAGTCCCAATGGCACTTGGGGCGGGGGCAATGTGTGGAGACACCCACCCCAGCGGCCGCAGGGACATGCCGGCTGCTTCTGGGAGTGGCGCACCGCGCAGAGCAAGGGCGGGCAGGAAACCGCTTTAGCCCCGCTGTGCTGCCGGTGGTGGCGGCGGTGGCCCCTGGGTTCTTTTAAATCACCCGGGGACGGCAGGCGGGGACGAGAGACACTCCGGGGGAGGTGCGAGGGGGCGGCAGGCAGGGCCGGGGGAGGGACCCAACCCCGAACATTGGTAGAACTGGGCCCCTGTGCTCTGAATATTCCTGGGGCGCGGGTACCACGGGCCCAGACAACTCGCCACCCCTGCCAATATGCTCAGTATTCCACATGACACAACGATCAAGACAGGAGATAAAAGCTTGGCCCAAATAGCTTCTACAACCCAAGGGACACAATTTTAGACACTCGCTAAATTTGGACAGCAAAATCCTCATTGCCAAAAACATTTAAAATATTTTGTCCCTTTGAACATGCTGGCCTGAGAGCCAGCCAGATATCAGTGGAGCCACCCACAGACCTTTGGTCCGAAGCTCTTTCTATGTTCTCTGAACAAACTGCCCTACTTTTTGCACTGCACAAAAACATTTCTTGTTTCTAAATTTGCTGTATATTTGGCATTCCATATTATTTTGTTATAGGCCCTCTATTCATTTCAGGCACTGATAATTTATGATTTGTCTGGAATCCCACTTGCTTTTGCAGCATCTGTATCATTCCCCTATTAATTTAACAGCACAACAGCTATTCAGATGATCGGATTCAATAGCCAGTTGTTTTATTTTTGGGTGAATATTTACATTCATGGCCGTTTTTCATGCTAAATGGAGCATAGAAAACAATCTCCGTGGCCAAGATTTTCAAAAACAAGTGCCTAAAATAAAGCTATAAACTTCATATTTGAAGCATGCTTGGTTTGCCAAAGTGCCGAGCACTTTTCAGCTCCCACTGACTTCAACAAGCCTGGTTAAGATTTTAAAAAATGCCTAGGGGAGTTGGATGCCCAACTTCCAGTTGGACACCTAATCCCTTCAGGCATTTTTGAAAATTTCACTCCCCTGACTTCAATATTTGCTGCTGGATACTCAAACATTTGGAAAATCAGGCCACAAGCATATAACTTGGGCAGTCTCCTAAGGCGGAGGCTATGATTACACTACAGCTTATGTTGGCAGGGGTGTGAATAAAGCTCAGGGGGTGTGAACAAAGCACCTCCCTGAGTGACATAAGTTACATCGACATAAGCACCAGTGTGGACAGCGCTATGCTGGTGGGAGAGCTTTTCCCACCGACATAGCTGCTGCCGCTCATGGGGGCTGGAGTAGTAAGGCCGATGGAAGAGCCCCTTCCTATTGGCAATGCCAGAGGGCTTGCATTGGTGCAGCTGTGCCACGGTAAGCTTTCTAGTGTAGTCATAGCCTAAGTTACATGCCAGGGGCCATATCAGCCCGTGAAGCAACCTAGAATCAGGATGGTGCAAAAGTGGCTTAAACCCACCTAATCTCCTTTTCCCCCAAGGCTGCAGGTTTTTTTTTTTTTTTTGTGTGCCTTAGGGGCTTTTACAGTCTCTTAGAAGTGCAGCACAAAATCACACTCTCACTTTGGAAAAATCTCAGCCCATGAGTCCTACACTTCCCTAGTGTATATCTTAAATACCCTTTCTATGCAGCTTGGAGAGACATCTTTCTTTAGAGTTTTAGAAAATATATAAAAACCCCACCCATCCTTTGTAAAAAATACACTAAATAAGCAAATTCCACTTTTCCAAGGAGGATTCCATGCTATTTACATATCTGAACGAGAGACAGTATCCTGTACTAGTTTCAACTTTACCCTGTACTAGCCTGAACTTTACATCTACAGGACACAAAATGGGTTAAAATATCACAGAAATTGGAAGTTGAGAGCCCAGAATTCTGCTTGTTCAAATAAATGGCAACACAGGTGAAAGAGCAGAAGTCAAAACAGTAAAATTTCCCATCAACTCTGTGGGATGTACTCTTTCATGGAGGATTTGGTCATGGAACATTGTTTCTTTTAAAAGATTTTATTTCCAGGATAATCAACTGAGTTTTCCTTATTGCATGTAACACATCATTTTTTGTCCTGAACAAAAAGATCTACCTTATACTATGAATAATTTTCCAAAAGATGTCCCGGCAAAAAATATACAGCAATCTCTAGATAAAATTGACCGCTGACTTAAATAAATAACAGAAAGAGCTTGTGGTTTCCTTCAAGTACTCTAACAATGTTTATGTTTCTTTCAGTGAGAGTTAAGAAATCATTTTTATTCTTATTACCACTCAGTAAACAGATACATTAAATCAAATGAGATAAAAAAGCATGCTTCGGTGACTCTTGAATCTCTCATCTTAAATGCTAAGTGCACTGCCAATTAAATGTAAAGCAATCCTGGAAACAAACCTCAAACATATTTCTTTTCTAAGAAACAAATAAGAAGGTAGAAAACCAATCACATATCTGTTGTTCGTGGTAAAGTATACGGTGCATTATTTTCACCATCAGTTTGGATTTCCATAATCTTTACATATGTTTTGCAAATATTTACATAAATTGCTTGCAAAAAGCTCCCAAAGCCTCTTTCCATCTTTTTCAATCCATTTTCCCCTAGATTTCTGAAATATCTGAGGGTCTGATTGAACCAGTGGGAGATGAGATCTCTGAGCTTGGCTTGTGGAGTTTTGCCCTGTTGCTGTTCTCCAGATTTGCCCTTCCCATAGGAATCAGCTGTGGAACCAGGCCCCAAACACAGTCTGGGTGTTCACAAGAAGTCTGGGCCTTCTGCAGGCCAGCTCTGTGCTTCTGCAGCAGATCTGTCTCCACTGGAGCTACGCTGCTAGGGACTACCTTGGTGGCAGCTGTTCCTGGTATCCTCTGTTAAAGTGGGGTCTCTTCTACATTGAAGAGACTACAAGCTTACCATCACTGCAGAGTGAGCTGGAGTTAGCCACACTTGAGTTAACTCCTCTTGAGTTATCCTAGCTCAAGTGAGAACAAATCACACAGCAAACACCCCTGGAGATGCACAAAGTGTTTGGATTCGCAGCACAGAGTGAGTGCATTTACAGCTGGGTGGGAAACAGTTTTCCCGTCCTTTGAGAGCTACTGAGATTTGGGATTTTTTCCCCTATCCCAAAATGGGATGAAAAATCAAAATCCCAACAATTTCTGTCAACTGAGCATCTAAAAAACACTTTGGTTTGGGGCAATCGAAAGGGTTTGATAATTTCAGAATGTTTCATTGAGATTTTGACTTTTTTAACAAAATAACATATTTAGTATACATTAACTAACATTTGGAATAAATTAAAAACCCAAACTTTTCCCTTTGAAAACATCAGAAAGGGATGTTTTGAATTTCTTTTCCAAAATGTTTTCAATTTGGGAGATTTGTCCATATCAACCCTTCCTCGTGAACAGCTTCGGTTTTAACACATTGCTTTCTGACAGAATAGTGCTTCGTCAGAAAACTCCCAACCAGCTCTAGTTATATTAGCAGTGATTGTAGAATGATTGTATTAGCAGCACAGAGTAGCTGTGTCCCTACCAGCTCCAGTGTCAGCTGTACTCAAGATTTTACCCAGAGCCCCAGGCTCGCTAGCTCAAGTTTAAAGCACCACTTAACTTGACCTAGAGCCTTTTGTGTGTGGATGGGAGTCATGTTCTGTGCAATGTTCCAATTATACCTTGAGCTAACACTGCAGTGAAAAGTTTCAGAGTAGCAGCCGTGTTAGTCTCTAAGGGCTGGTCTACACTGGGCGTGGGATCGATCTAAGATACGCAACTTCAGCTACACTATTCGCGTAGCTGAAGTTGAAGTATCTTAGTTCGACTTACTTGGCCGTCCTCATGGCGGCAAGTCGACCGCCACGGCTCCCCCGTCGACTCCACTTACTCCTCCTGCTGAGGTGAAGTATGGGCGTTGATTCGGGGATCGATTTATCTCGTCTAGATGAGGCGCGATAAATCGATCCCCGATAGATCGATTACTACCCACCAATCCGGTGGGTAGTAATCGAGTGAAAACTAGCAGTGAAAACTAGCCCTGAAGGTCTGTAATAGAGTCAGTGACTGTATTATATTCTCATAGCATCTCCACGGTGGATGGCACACAATCCTATACTCTTCCCTCCAGCTCACTTACACTCCCTTCAATTCCCTTCCCAACTCCTCGGCAAAGATACTCAGACTTGCAGAGAGCCATCTGTGGAATCCAGGGGTATCTTCTGTGCAAGAGAGGAAGAGCCACTGGCTGAGGGCTGTTCGTTGAGCAGATCTCAAGGAGCATGATCAGCCCCTGAGAAAACACTGATGGAATCAGCTATGAATTGGCAACATTTCAGAGCAGGCCAAGAAGATATTTGAATGCTTACCCTGGCAGATGGAAGGCTACAAGCTTCTAATGCAGTCTCTACTCGCTTTCTGTCAGCGGAAAACAAGCGGTATATGCTGCAAAATGGAAATAAACAAGCAGGGGTTTGTTGACAGGCACATTGCACCGTTCTGTATTATATGGGTACAAGCTGTCCGTGGCTAATGGACTGCAGAGCAAAGTGACGTTTTTGGAAAACTTGTGCATTCATCCTTTGTTTCATAGCGAGGTCTTGAAAACAGAAACACTTTAACAAAAAAGAAAAAGAAATCAAAATATTCCAATCAGATAAACACTTAACACTGGAGGCCGGGAGTTGACGGGAAAGTAGTCATAGAAGGGACAGAAAGGATAAGGACAGAAAGAGGTCTGAAAGGAGAGTTCACCTCTAGGTCACTGGTTCAAATCCAGTGCAGAATGGTAGTTATCAACATTACCATTTGTTGGGTGCTCAGTGGCATATATTAAATTAGTTGGGTCATGTCAGCCCACTTCCCAGCATTCCCACCAAAAAAGCCATCTTCACAACAGGTATCTAACACAGTTATATGGCTCCCCATCCCTGCAGCATTTGAGCACATCATAATCTTTAATATATTTATCATCACAACAACACTGAGGTAGGGAAGTGCTATTATCCCCATTTTACAGATGGGGAACTGAGGTGCAGACAGTCTAGGCGACTTGCTCAAAATCACACAGGCAATCTAGGACAAAGAAGGGACTTGAACCTAGTCCCTAACTGCTGGACCATCTTTCCCTTTTGGTATTTTAACCGGGTAGTCTTAGCATCAGATACAGAAGTGCAACCTCCATAGATTTCACCCATAGCCCATGAAGACAGAACTGGTTCCTGCCCCCCAAAAGGGGTCTGGTTAGCTTAGGGTGGAGCACACTGACACAGGAGTGAGGAGGTAGCTTGCACTGCCAGCTGTGCTATATACATCCTGCGTGGAAAAACAGATCTCAGTCAAAAGGGTGACAGTCCAGCACCATTCTAAAGATTAAAATCACACTCAAAAGTCTGAAAGCTCCAATGTAATAACAAAGGAGAGAAGAACTTACCTCTTCAGAGGAATACGTCCTTCTTGAGTGACTTGCAGCTTCAATTTTGTGTAACTGTAAAGAAAAAACTAAGGGAATGTCTTTTTCCTTTTAAAAGCTTTTCAAACACTCTTACAGCTCAACGCTATTGTTTCTATTAGTCTGCTAGTTTTACTCGCTCATTTTGCACTATCTGAAAAATTTTGCAGGACATCATTAACAAACATCGACGGTGAGTGAGAAACATCGCCTGCCTTCATATGGAGCGATCCAAAAACCAGCAGTACACATGAATACAAAACAAAATCCACAACACTGGCATCGAAAAGCTCAGAATCAGAGGTTCTCTCTACGTTGGAGCTGGAAGATGTCATTCCCAGCTCGAGGAGATGTACCCATGCCAGCTCTGATCAAGCTGGTGTGGTGTAGCCATGGTAGTGGGCAGGGCTAGTCATCCTAAGTAGGTATTTAGGGTTTCAGATGGGATAATATTCAGGGTAGCTAGCCACTGTGGCTACATTTAGCAAGCTAGCTCTGACCAAGCTAACATGGGTATGGTCTCCTCAATACAACATCTAGATCCAGAGATGACATACTGTTAGATTAGGAATGGAATGACCCAGCAGATCAGCTAAGAGTCCTGCTAAGCGAGGGTTGCTCCCTACTGATTTGCTGAGTCCATGTTTAAGTAATGGACCCTTCCATCACCTCCTTTGGAAAACTATTCTACAGCCTGATGGCTTTCTCTGCTAGGAAAATTTGCCTGATATCCCGTCTAAATTTTCTTGTGCTTAATTGCATCTCGTTACTCCTAATTATAACCCCCTTTAAGCACCCTAGAAATAATTCCTTTCTTGAGGCAAATTGTGGGCTTGGTTGCACTGGGAGTGGTGCAGAGCTAGCCCATCCCAGGGAGAGGGGAAGGAGAGAATATGTCTCAGGAGGTACAACTTCTAGCTCACTGATGCACAGGGATACTGAGCAAGCAGCCCCATTCCTGGAGATGGTGTAGCCTGCTCCCTACTCTGTACCAGACCCTCTCCATGGGCTAGTAGGGGGCATGCTTTCCGCCGAGTGCAGGGATTGTAACTGTCCCTGGCCTGTGTGTGCTTTTGTCCCTGGCCCACCCCACTGCACACCCATGGAAGAACCAGGGATAACGTGGCCTTTGGTCTTCATATCACTAGTCAGATGAAAACAAGTCAAACCAGAGCCAATTAAACATCTTGGGACCAGTGAGAGCGTGAGACTGATGAAGTGGGTTGTAGCCCACGAAAGCTTATGCCCAAATAAATTTGCAAGTCTCTAAGGTGCCACAAGTACTCCTCGTTCTTTTTTCTCAAAGACTTAGAATCAATGTGCTAAAGGAGTCTGACTACCAGTCTGGCCACTTAATTTGTGTCAGCCTGAAAGCCTTGCGTGATGATCAAATGGGATAAAGTAGCACTGATGCTTTTCTGGTGCACAGATCTATTAATTATCTACCAAAGTTGCCTATGTACAGGCAACTAAGTGCACTACGTGGACTGACCTTTTAGAGTATATTTATATCCCAATTCTCACAGTTTTTCCCATGCCATGTCCATTGGAACATCGGGATGATAATACATTTCTTTTTTTCCGAAGCCATTCACATCCTCACTCACACAAACAGGGTCTGATCCAAAGCCTGCAGAAATCAACGGGAGTCATTCCATTGACATTTAGATCAGACCTTCCTTGGATCCGGCCCATGTGAGCGAGGGCTACTTGCGTAAGGATCTATCTAACGCATCAGCCCTTTGTCTGACAATAACAGAGCTTTTGGGGTACACTTTTGGGTTTAGGGTTTTTTTGTTTGCTTGTTTTGTAACATAAAGAATATAATTAACATTCCTGCCCCCGCTTTTCTGGGGTTGGCATTTGCAAGATCAGAACATTAGCAGCACTGTCAAAAACAGAGCAAATTCTAATACTGTAGCCTGTGTAATAATTGTTAGGAGTCTTCACAAATCCTCGCCTTTAGCAATATACCAAGGAAGCCAGACCTCCTGTGCTACACAGTACTGCCAAACCCAAACTTACAAGATCATGTGATTGGCTTAAAAATCACAAGAATTTTAAAAATATGTATACATTTGGGGTTCTTTTCCATTGCCTTCTGCTTTTGCAGCTTTATGGGGTCCTGAGTTCACATTTACAAGCTTTTCTGTGAAACCAAGAGGGCTAGAAATTTACATTTTAGTTAAATGAAAGCTGAGATTCTCGGCTGTGTTCTTTATGTAAAGCTTCAACTGTTGTGATGGTATCACAAGAATGAGCAACACTGGTGTTATAACAAGCCTGACCAATCCTGATTGGGATTCCTTCTCCCAGGACTTCTCGGTACGTTTTATGGAACACCTGAGGACACACCATTTTACCTTGCTCTAGAGCCACAATTCTTCCTTCCTCGAAGGTCTGGATGTTAATCCTGCTCCATTACTGGCTAGAAGGGCTGCTGCTGAGAGATATTACCACCCTCAAAAGCTAAACATGCTACTTCAATAGCTCACTGCTGGCTCTGAGAATGATAGACCCAGGACTTGAAACCAATCCCAGGTCTCCATGTCGGCCCTTGTTAAGCCTTTGCTATGTACTCCAATAATAAAGGCAAAATTGTACTGCACAATTATAACAAAGACAACAGAGATTTAAATCCAAGGTGCCTGTTTTGTACACCACAGTCTAACCCTATTTTACCTCATGTGACCTGATCACAGGAAAACTGTTCAGTCATTTTATTAATACACCCTGGACATTATGAAGGTTTGGATGCCAAAAAGAGGAAAATGCCTTTCTAATTCAGATCTAATGCAATCATTTTAAAATTGGATGACATGATTCTAATAGGACTATGATCACCACTTTATGCAGGACTGTAATTATAATGGGGTGGGGGGAACATTTAATCTTCAAAGTCAAAGATACCTTGAGTAACTCTGATTTGGCATCTGTGCTTCAGGGTCCTGGATATCCTACAGCACCGAAGTGAGCTATTAAATAGTGGAACAATAAAAGGCATGGAGATACCATGCTTGCCTGCAATTCTACACATCTTAGAGTTGTAGCAATTTGTGTGCCCTTGTACATACACACACGCTGTGCTTCCCCGAGAGCCAGTGCATCTCTGCTCTGTCCCCAACACAGGGTTGTGTCTACCATGTGCAATTCAGTCTAGTGTTAGTAGTTTATGAGTTAAAAGCTGAAAGAAGAGGTGACTTACCTGTCACTGGAGGTTCTTTGAGATGTGTGGTCCCTAACTGTATTCCACTGTGGGTTACGCATGCACATCATTAGCCTGGAGTTGAAGAATTTAGAAGTAGTGTCTGCTGGTTTGTGCATGCACCCTGATTTGCCTTGTGCTTCCGTCCAAGGGGATAAAGGGTGGGGCAGACCAACCGTGTCTCCAGTTCCTTCTCCACCATGAATCTGACAGATCGGAAGCAGAGGGGAAGGAGGGTGGGAAGTGGAATACAGAGAGGGACCACACATCTCGAAGAACTTCCAGTTACAGGTAAGTCCCCTTGTCTTCTTCTTCGAGTGATAGTCCCTATTGTATTCCAGTGTGAGTGATTGACAAGCAGTATCTAAGTAGGAGGAGGGTGCAAAGATGAGGATGGAAGGGTTGTGCAGAGAACCGCCATGCCATAGGAGTCATCAACTGCCGAGTCCTGCACCAAGGCGTAGTGTGTTGTGAATGTGTGGACAGAACTCCACATGGCTGCTCTACATATGTCTATGAGAGGCACATCTTGAAGGGATGCTGTGGTCATTGCTTGCGCTCTAGTGGAATGAGCCCATACCCTCCGCGGGGAGCAGAGTTTGATGTAGACAGAAATCCATTTGGAGATTCTCCAGGTGGAGATGGTGTGTCCCCTGATTCTCCTCTCTGCTACCTCAGTAAATGGTCTAGGGGACTTCCTGATTGTTTTTCTTCTCTGCAGGTAAGTGGCCGAAGCCTGTCATACGTCGAGGGAATCGAGTCTACGTTCTTCTGTGGATGTGTGTGGTTTCAGGAAGAAAACAGGTAGGTGAATGGATTGGTTAATATGAAATGGGGAGACCGCCTTTGGTAAAAATGTCGGGTATAGGCATAAAGAGACCTTATCCCTGTGGAATATTGTAAATGGCGGGTCTGCCATCATAGCTCCGAGCTCACCGATCCTTCTCGCCAAAGCGATATCAACAAGGAAGGTGACCTTCATGAATGCCAACAGAAATCTTGAATTGTTTCTTTCCAGGGCACACAGCAGGGCAGACACCATGGTGTCGTTATCAGATTCGCAGTTCATGAAATACTGCAAGATCAGCTGCATTGTGTTCATAACGCTCATCACAAGACTGGAGAGCAGTGCAGGATCCACGCTTTCAGGCAGAGATGGCAGGCGCACAGTTTACAGGGCTGTTCAAAAGTGGTACAAAATGAAGTCAGAAGCCCATGGAATGATGGGACGCAAAGAACTCCATAATGGGACAGTAAGTCCCCATGGTGAACTGTGATCCATTCCCAGATCTCCCAGTGGCAGAGGGCAGCGAATTGCACGGTGGGATAGCTACCCACGATGCAATGCTCTGTCAATGCAAGAGCACCAACCGTGGACGTGCTCTGCCAACACAAGGAGCATTGTGTGGACATGGACAACCAATGTAATTAAAGCAACATATGATCGTCAATGTAACTTAAGTCGACTTAACTCTGTAGTGTAGACAAGGCCTTACTGCTCAAACTTCTCAGCTATGGCCGGGGAAAGTTTGACACATATTGCACCCAGCAGTGATGTGAGATTCTCCCAGGCAGTAGAGGCTGTGTTGGTGGTTGTCGCTGACTCGGAAGGATTGAAGACCGTCGTTCTGGGCATAGTTCGGTACCAAAATTCTACTCTATTCTAAACTGTTAAAACTGGTAAACTACTAAAATTAGGAAAATAAGTAGAACTATTAAATCTATGACTAAAACTGATAAACATATGTACAATTAAAAGTATTAGAGCTGCGTCAGAGATGAGGACCCCGGAGGTTTCAACCCAGACCATGAGGCAATGAGAAGGAACTGAAGACGCAGTCAGTCCATCCCGCCCTTTATCACCTCAGACGGAAGCATGAGGTGAGTCAGGACACATGCACAGACCAACGGACACTACTTTCAAATTCTCCGACTCCGGGTGCACGATGCGCATGCATAACCCACAATGGAATACAATAGGGACCGTCACTCAAAGAAGAATCAAAATGATCATGTTCTGAGCCCTACAAATAACAACCATTTCAGTAAATGAACCAAGCGACCCTCTGGGGCAAGTTCTGGAAAACAGGAGCTGCATTTCGTTAGGGAATGGTATGCCTGAACTTTGAATGCAGTTCTCTTTATAACAGGATAAAGCAAGTAAGGTAACACTGGCCAGGAATCATCACCTTAATCTGGCAGGCTCTATCATTAAGTTTTCAGCACTGTCACTTAAACAAAACTATCTCTGTCTGTGCATTCATCATCCACATGACACCTGGTAATCTTGGATTTATTCAACTATTTTTCTTTAATTTGCGAAGTGCCTGCTATTTTTATGAACTTCTCATAAACACCCTTTGTACTTTGTCCTACAACACTCAGAATCAATGTATTTTCTGCCAATGAATCTAGATGAACAGATTCACAGTTTCTCTCTACTGAGTACCGAGACCCGAGGGATCAGACGGAGGAAAATGGAAATCTTGTACTTCTCATTCTTTGACTAATAATAGATAGCACAGAAAAAAACCAGAGAAGTGGGTCAGTCTGAAATTCATTGTTTTTAACCCTGAGCAGCAGTGCCAAGACCTGACGTCACTCCCTGTGTGTGTAGCAGGAAGAATGCAACGGCATTCAAAAGTGTATTCCAGCCATGTCTCCTAGGTAATAGTTTGTGAAAGGAATCAGATTTCCCTAGTTTTTTTTAGATATCAGTTTTTTGAACTCAGCAAGAGAGGAAAATCCATGTTTACAGAACTGACAAGCCAACAAAGTATAAACAATAGATGGTAAGAAGGCTGACAAAAGAAAAAGGAAAATGACTCAGAACAAGGAGTAACACCCTTGGCAATAAGTATTACGGCTACTTACGCTTTTTCCAGAAATGCATCCCTTGACATGTTGTGTGCCAGCAGGTTTGTTGCCAAACTGAAAACTTCGTCCGTCCATTCCTAGGGAGATATAAATTACAGTTGATGTAGCCCAGATGCAGTTTCTCAAAGGTGCTTGTTTAGACCTTTATTTTCATGAAGGCAAATAGTTTCAACATGAGTATTATTAACCGAAAGTGTTTAATAAAAGCCTGAACATGCATTTCCCAGCACAGCTTAAGTTCTAGACTAAGGGCCTGTCTTTTTCATTATGCATAAATCACAAACTTTGCTACGGACATTATCTTTAAAAAGGGTATTATTTGACACCCGTGTGTTTCAAAAGAGATTTCAAATATGATCATATAGGGCCTGATGCAAATCCTACTGCAGTCAATGGCAGTCTTTTCACTGACTTCAATGGACTGTGAATCAGGCCCACAGAAAAATACCTATGACTTTGAGATGGTCAACATCGTAGTGGATACATCACTACAAACCAATGATCCACAGGGAAGTAATATATTTAGGCAACAATAGTGCACTTTCTCCTTAAGATATGCAGTCAAAATGTATCTGTAAGCAGGGTCGGCTCCAGGCACCAGCTTGTCAAGCAGGTGCTTGGGGCGGCCACTCCGGAGAGGGGAGGCACGTTCAGCTATTCGGCGGCAATTCGGCTCCAGTTCGGAGCGAAGGACCTCCCGCCGAATTGCCGCCGCAGATCGCAATCGCGGCTTTTTTTTTTTTTTGGCTGCTTGGGGAGGCCCAAACCCTGGAGCCGGCCCTGTCTGTAAGTATAGATTTCGCATGGGCCACTATGCATTGACCTGAGAAATATGCAAAAGAAACCACAGCAGCAGAGAAATACAGAAGTGGCTTGATTATTTGACTATCCTGGGGGAGAGGAGAGGGGAATGAATATTCAGTTAATCAGTTTCCAGTAAGAATACTTCTACTGCGATTAACTGAGGTTGAGAGATAGGATTTTGTTTTGGATAGACACAGGCATTTGGATATTATGGATTCAGTCACATTAATAGTTCCATCGAAGTCACAATCATATGGTTAATTACAATTTTGCATGCTCTGGTGATGTGTGATGCTGGGATGCACTGAATCCATCACTGCACATGCAATATGTTCTTCCTTTCTCCATCACTACTGACAGCTCTGCTAACTCCCTGTCATTCAAGTTGGCAGTTGGAGGGTTATATTTGATACTCCCTTTCCTTTTCTTCTCACGACCAGTATCTTGCCCAATCTTGTTGTTTTTATAACATTTCCAGAATCGACCCCTTTTGTCTCTGCTTCTAAAACATTCATTCATACCATAATTTTCCCTTTCACCAAGACTACTGTAACCTCCTCTTCTCCAACCTGCCTTCTTGAGTCTATCCAACAGTGAAATAATATTCCTCTCCTGCCATTCTGAATGTGTCAAGATTAAGAATGGCAAAGTATTCCGATACCATACCTTTATACATAGGTCTCTAGTCAAACAGCCCCAAAGTTGATTCTGGTTCTCAGGTTACTCCAAGTTCAGCATGAGGGAGCCCCAAAAGCTCAGATATGGTACAGTCCCAAGTCTGCAGCTGAGCCAACAACTTTCTCCCCATGACTGAGTTTTCTGGCACACCCAACAGCGACAGCAGACACCTGGGCTAGATCTCAGAGAGAGACTTCTAGCCCTGCTGGTCACAACGTTGTTCTGGATTTACATACTCTTTGCTGAGAGATTTTGGACCTCTGTCTCCTAGGATAGATTGTGTTGTATTGTTTTTCTTGACAGTAACCTTGTAAGGTCTAACCTTAAGACACAAGGGATGTGAGAACAACAAAAGAATAGAGCCTCTAACATCATTACTTTCCTGTGACTATGTTTTTAGCAGAAGCATATTAAAGATAGCATTTTATTTCACCCTGGCGTCTCAATTTTCCAGTCTCAGAATAGCCACATTCTGTAAACATTGCTTTGTTTAAGCACGAATAACAACAACAGTTTAAAAAGTTCTTTGTGACACTAACTGCTGCAAAGTTTAACAGCAGCATAAAATGTTATTTGAGCAGCTTAAGATACATATTTTTTTAAGAAAACCTGGTGGGCTCTGTTTTGGTCAGACAGAACTATACCACTTCAAATGCATCCCAAGAACTGAGAGTGGACATGTTGTTACTGTATTTTTATTGCAAGCATTTTTTATATGCAGTTATTCTTGTCAAGATATTTTCCCTTCCTAACTTCTCTATGACATTTGCAAGAGAAGCAGGACTCGAGCCACGCAACCTAACGCCAACCCTTAGATTGAGCAATAACTGACCCTGTCAAATATCTGAGTGAAGCAATGAGTGAGAAATAATACTTGATCGCTTCCCCTCATTTTCAAGGGAATTCATTTAAATCCCCAAAAGCTCCAGCCAGTAAAGCCAAGATCAGGAAAGCTGTCAAAGGTCACATCATCCTGCACTGTCTTTGCACTGAAATCAATGAGGTCTTTCTATTGACTTCTGTTCGGATCTGACTATGAAACAAAGCAGTGTCCCGTTGTTTTAGCTACCGGATGGACACCCGCTCTCTTTGGTTAAGCGGTACTGTATACAGTCAATACTGAGATCTGGAATTATGATGCATCATATAATTAAGGCCCTTCATTCTCAGGTTATTTTAGTTTAAAAATTCCTGGAAATGTACCAGTGTTTAATACCAAAAATTAAAAATCAGTGCAAAAAAATCCACTTTGCATTTTTCTGGGTAAATATTACTCTCTTCTCATGTGGTTTTTTTTTAAACTTAAAAAAAACAAACCCTTATGTTCTGAAATGTAGTTAGACACAGGTTTTCATTTTTGAATCATTTTAGCATGAAAAGTAGTTCACTAACTTTTATTTACTTTGAATGCTGCTAACTATCCAAGCTGTCTGTCAAGCTGCTAATGTGTATGCGGTGCGCATAGGATTGGCCAATTGTACACCAGCGCTCAAATCATTCCAGTACTTCTAACCTGGCTCCTTACTCCAGAAGGAGAGACGACCGCTCAGTAAGCTGGCACAGGTTATCGAGCCGTCATCTCTCTGGAGCAGGGAGCCAGTTCCAGGGAGTTCTGGCACTTCCAAAATTCAGGTAGAAATTGGTTAAAACAACACCCAAATAATGCCTTTTGGAAAATTTTCAGTAAAAAAAAAAAAGGGTAAAAACTGTAAACCAAGGTCTTCCATATAATACACAGTGGTAGCCCACATTACTAGCAGCATAGGTTTTCCACAAGGCAAGCCATGCCGAGAATACTCTATGGGATGAATAGCTATTATATATAGAAAGAAAACAGCTGGTATTTTAGTGTGGGAAGATTACAACAGACTTAGAATCACGGTTGCTTAATGTGGGGTTGTAACTAGGAACACTTACCCATAGACATAATGCAAAAAGAAATGATAAATCTGGCGATTTTGAAGTAAGATTTTGCTCGTGCCAACAAACTGCTCTCCCAAGTTGGAATCCTCTGAGCTATGGTATTTTTTAAAAGCAGAAAAATGGAATCTTGCAACAAATTTTAATTTCAAGCAAACTGGTTCCATCATAATAAAAGAGCCATATGTTCCTGCTCTCCTTTTGGCTTTGTTCTGTTACCATCATTCATATTTATGTCCTATTAACTTTACTAACAAATCAGGTAGCTGTTATGTGCTCTAGTCAGTAAGTAGCATACAATGTGCAGTATATTTTGAGAGCTCTTGCTCAACTAACACTTTTCTTTCATATATTACATGAATCAGAATTTATACCTACAGGCATTTATCTCAATCTGAAAGATGAGAGCTATTTTTCATGGCAAAAGACAGTACCTAAGTGCTACACATTTTTGAAAACATTTAATTCAAATCAGAACTGAATATGAGTGAAGACAACGTTTTTCGCATGTTTGTTTTTGGCTCAAGATTACCATCAGATGTTGTTGAAGTCACATGTTTCAGCATCCTCTGGTATGAAATATCTTACGCGTTTCATTTTTTTTTTTAAAGCATGTCTCTGTACTGCTTATTTTATTATTTATTTTACTGCTTATTTTAACAGAAAAGGAAATTTGGAAGAATAAAGAAGTATACTGAAAAACATATCACAGACCATATGGTATCTGGGCACATGCTGTAGATAAACCACTTAAGGCTTATCTACTAGGGGACATTAAGGAAGGTTAATCCAAATTAATGTTTAACATGGATTAGATAAACAGCATTAAAAACCCATGTAGACACTTTTATTCTGAATTAAAGTGGCCTTGATTTGATTTCCTTTAATGCTCTTACACACCTTTAGTTAATTCAGATTAACCTTCCTGAGTGTCCCCATGTAGACAAATGAGGGACTGTCCCCCATTTATGGAGGAAATGACAAACTGTTAGCTAAAGGCCTGATCCAAAGCCCAATCAAATGTAGTGGAGTTTTAACACTGACTTCACTGGACTTTGGATCAACTCTCTATGACCTTTCCCTAAGGGTACGTCTATACTTACTTCCTGGTCCAGATGTAAGCGATCGATCTTCTGGGATCAATCCCGGAAGTGCTCGCCGTCGACGCCGGTACTCCAGCTCGGCGAGAGGAGTACGCGGCATCGACGGGGGAGCCTGCCTGCCGCGTCTGGACCTGCGGTAAGTTCGGACTAAGGTACTTTGAATTCAGCTACGTTATTAACGTAGCTGAATTTGCGTACCTTAGTCCGAAGTGGAGGGTTAGTGTGGACCAGGCCTAAGTCACCTTAAATGGGACTGAACAATCAGTGGGCGAATACCAGTGCAGACTATGAAACACAAGGAGCTGTGTAGACCAAAGCTATGTGTAGAGTATTTTCTGAAATGTTATTGAATCTGCAACTCCAAGACGAACCACGGTTCCCTATCAAGGGCGGGATTCTCTGAGGAACAGCCTAAGCCAGGTTTACACCACACACTTACTTCGGTATAACTACGTCTCTCAGGGGTATGAAAAATCCACACCCCTGAACGACATATGTTATACTGACTGTAACCCCCCCTATAGACAGTGCTATGTTGGTCGGAGACCTTCTTCCACCGACACAGATACCGCCTCTCACTGAGGTGGAGTAACTAAACCAACAGGAGAGCTCTTCCTTCAGCTTAGAGTGTCTTTGGTTATGTCTACACTACAAAGTTAAGTCGATTTAAGTTATGTTGACGATCCTCCACTGCTGTAATTAAACTGCTTGTGCATGTCCATACAACGCTCCTTGTGACAGCAAAGCATGCTCGGAGTTGGTGCTCTTACATTGATAGAGCAGTACACCCTGGGTAGCTATCCCACTGTGCAACTCGCCACCATCTGCTGCTGGGTTCTCTGGGAAGGGATTGCAGTGCATCATGGGGGTGGGCTCAACGTCCCATGATGCAGTTTCCTTCATCCCATCATTCCATGGGCTTCTTGCTATGTTTTGCACTGCTTTTCAACAGCCCATGCAAACTGTGCGCCCACGATCTCTGCCTGAAAGCATGGATCCTGAGCTGCTCTCCAGTCTTGTGATGAGCATTATGAACACAACTGGGCTGATCTTGCAGTATTTCATGGGCTGCGAATCTGATGACACCATGATGTCTGCTCTCCTGTGTGGCATGGAAAAAAAACAATTCAAGATTTCTATTGGCATTCATGGAGCAGCTGCACACAGCAGACCATTGATAATGGGCTTGGGAAATAAGCACTGAGTAGTGGGATCACACTGTGATGCAGGTATGGGATGATGAGCAGGGGCTGCAGAACGTTTGGATGCACAAAGCCACCTTCCAGGAACTGTGTGTGGAGCTTGTCTCTGCCCTCTGGCACAAGGACACCAAAATGAAAGCTGCCCTCACGGTGGAGAAGTGAGTGGCGATTGCTGTGTGGAAGTTGGGAACTCCAGACTGCTACCGATCAGTTATGCATCAGTTTGGAGTTGGGAAGTTCACCATGTGGGTTGCAGTGATACAAGCGTGCAGGACCATTAATTGACTCCTGTTACGAAGGAATGAGACTCTGGGCAATGTGCGAGAAACAGTGGATAGCTTTGCAGTAATGGGATTCCCTATCTGCAGTGGGGTGATAGATGGCACACATGCCCCATTTTGGCCCCAGACCACCTTGCTATGGAATGCATCAAGAGAATGGGGCTACTTTTCTATGGAATTGCAAGAGCCGGTTGATCACTGGGGTCATTTCATTGACATCAACGCAGGGTAGTCAGGGAAGGTGCATGACACACGCATCTTCAGGAACATTGGTCTGTATAGAAAACTGCAAGCAGGAACTTTCTTTCCAGACCGAAAGATTGTGATTAGGGATATGGAAATGCCAATTGTGATCTCGGGAGACCCAGTCGACACCTTGCTCCCTTGGCTTATGAAGCCTTACACTGGAAACCTTGACAGCAGCAAGGAGTGCTTCAACAACAGGCTCAGCAGGTGTAGAATGACTGTTGAATGTGCCTTTGGCAGATTAAAGGGTTGCTGGTGCTGCCTTTCTGGCAGACTGGACTTCAATCCAGAAAATATTCCCATGGTCATAGCAGCCTGCTGTTCGCTGCATAACATTTGTGAAAGTAAGGGAGAAAAGTTTCCTCAGCGGAAAAGCCTTGAGGTGGATTGGCTGGCAGTTGCTTTTGAGCAGCCAGATAGCAGGACTGTTAGAACGGGGGGGGAGAGGAGGGGAGGCAAACGAGGCTATTCGAATCAGGGGAGGTTTGAAGGAGCATTTTGACAATAACAATATGTCTTTCTATAATGCATTGAGCCAGGCATAGCATTCTTGCACTGTAATAGGACCGCTGTAATGATTGCTATGTGTGCATGAAGTTTACTCTGCAAATGCTCTGATTGCCACTGTGTATGAATTTCAGCAGCAACCATCATGAGTAGGAAACTAATAACGATTTATTTTCTTTCCATAAGTACATTTTTATTCAACAATTATACAAACATTTCTATTACATACAAGGGACATGACAACGAAGAGCACTTTTTACAGTGAGGCTCTCACAGCTGGGTGTATGTCCCAGCAGATCTAAGAACTCCGGCGTACTCCAGGAAGGAGAGCGTTTGCTGTGTAGAGTCACCATAGCCGTCTGGAAAGATGCTACGTGAGCTGTCCATGCTGAGCAAACAGGAAGAGGAATTTCAAAAATTCCCCGGGCTTTAAAGGGGGAGGGGAGCATGTGTACCATGCCTGTGTACCTGTGAACTGATGACCAGAACAGTCATGACGGACATTGTGAGACACCTCCTAGAAGCCAATTAAGGTGACATAAGCAATGCAGGATCTACACTGACACTGTGTCGCTCTAACTTCGTCGCAAAAATCTCTATGCATTCTTGTCCAGGTGGTTTTACTAGGTCAGAGAATTAAATCAGCGGGAGGAGCATTGCAATGTATACACCTCCACGGGTTTGTCGACAAAAGCTGAATTTTGTTGACAAAACTGTGTAGTGTAGACATGGCCTTTGATAAAGCACTACAGCAGGGCAGCTGCAATGGTGCGGTGTTTGTAGTGTAGATCTACCCTAAGAGAGATCAAGATCACAGAGATAACAGTGAATAATATATTGATGGAGCTCTTTCTCTATGGAATGAGGGCTGAATAATGGTTTGTTATAAACGCATCTTGGTCTGAAACAAAAACAAGAAGGAGGCAGCTGATACATCTGCCCTTCCTCATTTTGGTATGGTACTTACTCACATACTAGAGCAGTATTATATTATGGCCCTGGTTTTCTTTACATTCAGATCCCTTTTAAACCTCCCTCGCAATGAAAAAGGGCCTAGGACAGAAGAGGGTAGAGTGAAGTCCTTGCCCCAGTCAGTCAATGGGAGTTTTATCATTAACTGCAGTGCAGCCAGAATTTCAACCAAAGTACCCACCAAACAGGCAGATATGATATAAAGGATAACAGCTCAAGCACAAGAAAATGTGGACCACCATCAGTGGAGAAATCATCTCTGGGGATTCCAGGAGGGAAATGGATTTTAAGTAGGAATTTGATGGAGCAGATGGAAGGCATATGAAGTAGGAGACTGTTCCAATCAGAAAAGACAGCGTGGAAGAAGTTACAAAGCTAAAAGTAGGAGGAGGATATGAAGGTTCATAGTTAGGAGTGAGAAAATAGAGGGAGACGTGAGATCCAGCTATCTCTATAGGTTCTTATGTGGTGCCCACCACTGTGGTATTTGAGACGAGAGAAGAGATTATGTGTGAGGCATAGTTGGAAATAGCTCTGAAGATGAGGAACATGTGAGCTCGATGAAGAATTGAAGTCAGCAAGAGATTTGAGAAGATGAGTGATATGATCAAGGTGACAGATAAGGAAGCTAAATGTAGCAGCATTTTGGACAGTTTGTAGCTGGAGGAGTGGTGGAAGGTGAGTTGCAGGTGGATGTGGGTCACAGAGGAGGTTGCATTAATCACGGGAAAAGATGAGCAAGGCTCTGGCAGTAGGAGAGGGAAGAAAAGGAGGGATTTATAAGATATTGTAGCGGTAGAATTGGCAGGATTAGCAAGGGAATTTGTATTTGGGGATGGTAGGGAGGTAAACGAGGACAGAGGAACTGGGATACCTCCAAGCTTGTAACATTGGAGACAGCTGAGAGACAGAGAAGAGAGGGGAAAAAAAGGGAATTTAGTGTTATAAATGAGAAGAGCAATTTTGGACATAATGATTTGACACTACAGTGGCATATCTGGGAGGAGACAGAGGGGAAGAGGCTTAGGTTGGAGAGGAAGATTTTGGAGTTGTTAGCATATCAATAAATCTACTACAAGAGATGGTAGCTCAAATCACATGGGGAGTAACAAAACTAGCAAGGGAAACAAAACTGCATACAGACATAGAATATACAATCCTTGTGAGAAACAAGAAGGACATAATGGAGTTGTTAAAACATGGGCAAGCCAGCAACCAGGTCAGCATCGTAGAGCTAGGGGAACATACGTCATTTCAGATATTAACAGGACACCAACCCCAACAGGCTCTTTCACCATTTATGTTCATTGCTCTTTCCTGCTCTGTCTCCATAACCCTCAATCCTCTTTCCCTCTAGATCCAGTTGTTCCTTGAATTGCCACACACCCAGCACATGATCTAGCCCTGTCTCAGTTCCCTTTCTATTGGTACTGTTCATTTCCCCAATTTTTATATTGAGGACCTTCCTTTTTGAGCTCCTTATCTATATAAAACATCAAAATCTTTCTCTTCAACAACATTTTCTAAGTAAATGGAAAAGAAGGAAATGAGGTTCCTAAAAGATGTAGCACTAGACAAAATAAATTAGGATTCGTCACTGGGAAATAAGAGAGTTGGGAGCTTTGTCTGTCTGGGAAGTCTGATACTGTATAACAGTCTAATGGATGTAGGATAGATGAAAGAGGAATGCAATGGTCAGAGCTGTCTTTAAAAAAAGGTAAGGGAGTCTCTTTCAGACCAGACTGATGATATTTAAAACTCATGTATCATATCAATCACAGTAGTGGATGAAACCTGCATAAGTTCCTACGTGAAGAGAAGGAATTTTTGATATCTTTGAAAACAGATTCCGGAAGAGGAGCATAAAGATGAAGTGAATGCAAGAAATGAAGACTGAAACCATCAGAAAAATAATGATGGGAAACAGCAGGTGTCTGAAGGGGCAGAGATTAGGTTACTGGAGAAAGAAAAAAATGTTTTGAAGACAGTTAATGGAGAGGAAGCCAGAAGCTCCAAGGGTTTTCAAGAGTAGTTCAAATGGAAAGGATCAGACAAAACTGGGCTGGGGAAACGTAGCCCTTGATCATATAGGGAAAGGAGAAAAATAAACAAACATAGAAGGGCTCATTCTCATCTCCATTTCACTGGTTACAGCAAAGCTACTTCTGAGTTACATCAATATATGTCAGAATCAAGAATCAAGCCCAGATGTTGACCCAATGTGTCTGGAATCCCCTGCAAATTCTGCTCCTTGATACACACATACAACTCCTATTTCAATAAACAAGAGTTGCGGTACTAATCCATTTCTTGGATTCCTAACAAAAAAAGGAACAAACAGGCATTCTCTGCATTAACCAGCATGTCTTTTACCTTCAACTCACACCTAGAGAGCATTAAAACTGATTTATTTTACCTATAGAAATGTGAGCAAAACAGTGTATTGTGACTTCATTTTAAATTTTCTAGTTCTTTATTCAAATCATGTAAAGCACGATCAATATAAATGCTTAGCTTTAGGCTCATATCCTCAATAATTCTATCACAACTCAGAAAACGGAGGTGAGGAACTGAACCTTTTGAACCGAATGACCAGTAAAAGGCTTGAAAATATATTAATTTCAAAAGCTGAATAATAATAAACTCAGATCCTACAGAACTATAAACCTACTCCTGTAAGAAAAAAATTACAATTTGATTATTTAAACTGCTTTGTTAAGATCTTTTTCAAATAATTTTAGTTTACGTTTTTCAGAGTGAGGGTTTTTATCTTGAAAAATAACATACACAGGCTTTAAAAGATTAGATTTTATTGGCAAATGTCAATCAATGTCAATTTCACTGTATGCACAAACCCACAAAAATGTTTCCGTCAATAATAATTGAAATTTACAGCTAGGCGAAATGAGAAAAATGCATCTTGAGATCTTTTCAGAGTTTGACTGAAGGATATTTACTTTGTATATTTGACATGTGATGTTGTCAATATGTGTTTTACAGTTATAAAGCTTTAACTTTTTGAATCTCAACATCTACTGTCATTAAATTATTGCTGTCTGACACACCCCACTGCCTAATTCCGCCCATGATATTCCACAACTAAAAATTTAAATCAATAAAAATAAAAAGGCTTAAAACCCATAATTTTTCACAATCTTAAAACTTTACATCAATACCAATCTAAAATAAGTGCTTAAAAATAAACATAGACGTTATCTGCAGAAAACAGCAAAAAGTAAAAATCGAATTCTGCCAAGTCCAAACATAGGACAGGTGAAAGGTAAAATAGCAAATTGTGCATGCCAGTGACTCGGGGGAGGTTTCCAAAGACACATATGGCAATTGGGCACCTACTTCCCTTGGAAAGTCAATGGGAGTTAGGTGCCTAATTGCCATCTGGGATTTTGAAAATCTCCTCCTACATTGATAAGGCCCTGATCCTGCAATGAGGTCCACATGAGCAGACCCCATGCCACTGTGAGGCTTTATGTGCGTGCACAGATCTATCTACACTTGTGGAGTTCATTGCAGGAACTGGACCTGTGAAAAATTAGAGGGCTTATTTAGTACAGTGTTGTATATACAAGCAGGGTGGGATTTTCACATTGAAATAAGTGGGAGTTTTAGCATGACTTTAATGAGAGCAGAGCTATGTCAGTGCTGAATGCTTTTGAAAATCCTCCCCTCAGGACATACTGCCTGACACAGATCAGTAACAAATGAACTCAACTGGTTTACGTATATGTCAGATTATCAATAAAGATAAATTAAGGGCCTGATTCTAGTTACTAAAATCAAAGGGATCAACTCTGGATTTACTGTAGCTCAACCTCTACAGAACCTAATTTTATTTACTGTATTTTCACTTTCCATCAATAACTAGGAGATGGGCACATAACAGTATTTCTGAATTTTTCCTTCAGATAGCAAACAGATCATGACTTTGACCCAGGATGGCTAGATTGGAAAACAGAAAAGAAGGGCCTACAACTCATCCTGTGTTAGTTCATTTCCACTTTCTTCCAAAGAGTGAGCAGATTTGCGCAGTTCAGCTTTGTTATGCCTTTACATCTTCCTTCAAATTCTTTTTCCATTTATTCATGTTTATTTCAAGTGCTTCCTCCCATGAAGAATAAAACTGTGTTGGGTTTCTTAGCAGCCTAGCTGTACAATGTACCGCGAAGTAACCGTTCTGCATTTTTTATATACTCCAGACCGGTGTTCCCAAAGAGCGCTGCATAGACTACTGTTACTTGTTTTGTTTATACTTCTGCATAACCCAGAAAGGGGGGAACCTGTGGTTTGGCTGAAGGCTTAACCAACCAACCAGCCAGAGGGAGTTTGCAATCGCAGCTGCATGGGAAAAGGTAGGCCACACCCTCACAGGAACAAATGGGTTGCTGCTCAGGTCCTTTCCCACATGGGTTGATGCTCTGCTCAGGTGGTGGGTCTCTGGTGCCAAGGCTGCCCTCCCTCAGAAGATGGTTGGCTGAGTGGCCAAAGGGTGCTGGTAAGTAATGAAAATATCCCCTTCCCTAGACAAAGAGCAGGAGTCTATAAAGACTATCATCCCTGGCCAGTCTAGCGGACTTCATGATCTGCTGGATGAAAAGAATAAGGAAGCCTGTTGAGTCCGTGGAAATCTTGGAGCTGAAACTCCATCAGCAGAACAGACTGTCTGTTTGTGTGGAGGTGGGGGTGAAGAATAGCCCTTAATTCCAGTTTGGGGGAAAGTCCCTTGAAGAAAAAAATACTATGATTATAATGAAATGATTGTAGGCTTTTAAGAGGTATTTGAAGACAGGGAACTAAAGCGTGTCTTAAAAAAATCTGTTGTATTTTGCTGAATACACATGTTAATTTTATACAACTTGCCTGTACTGTAAAACTGTACAAAAATAGTGTTTACATGTGGTAATGACTAAGAGTGGAGAAAAGCTATGCTAAAAATGTGTGCAGTGCTAACCTTTGCACACACAAGAAAGGTTAGGTGTATAAGCCATGTACCATTGCTGGCATAACAGTTTATAAATAGGCAGGTGCAGATAAATAGATTCTCAAACCTCAATTCATTACTTGGACCTAGGACAACATTAAAAAGTCAACAGTTTTCACACTGTGGTATCATGGATATCCCAGAATTTCCACAGAACAGGAAATAACATGTGATGGGTGTTGATAAATATTGAATTATTATTGGAAATTCACAATGTACTCTTTGATGTGGAGGCAATTTTTTGGACATACAATTGTTTACAAAACACTCATTCTGGCAGCGCAAAGAGAATAACCAGCAATGTTCTGAGGATAAAGACACCAATGGCTTACAATTTCCCATGAATACTCTCATGAATACACTTTGCTGCTGTGATGCAGTACAGTATATTTCTCTAACAGCAAGCTGATTTCATCCATGAGTGCATCTTAACAATCCCCTCCTTTTCTCTATTTGAATAATAAATAAAACAATAATAATACTCATAAATGTAAATAATGATAACATTGAATGTACAGTACCTTTGCTATTTCGTCTTGAAATGCCACTACGTTCAAATATGATATATTGACCAGGTCTGGACCATAGACAACAGTTATCATTCGATTCTCCAGCCGACCTCCTAGGTTCCCAGCATCCAACAGTTCACGCAATTTTGGATCCTGCAAGTAAATATATTTTGAGACAGTAAACATCTGATTTGCAAAATAACTTGCATTTTGAGAGACGTGAACGTTTTAAGCATCATCTAAATTTCTGGTCTGGTTCATTCCTCACTGCAAATATCCCAAGTTATCACCTCTGGGAATAGTGAAAGACTTGACCTTGATTTTCCAATAAGCCTGATCTCTGGATGGGTGCAGCGAAGAGGACAGATTATCAGGGCCTCTTAAAGTTTCCCACACATCTGGCCCCCTTAAAGTTAATCATGTGCTTATAAGAGCTTTGCTTAATCACAGCCATAGAGCCTGATCCAAAGTCCACTGAAGTCAGTGATTTTAATGGATTTTGGATCAGGCCCAAAGTGGGAAGAAAAGGATTTCAACTGATTTCTTCCCCCACAAAGAATTCAAGCAGAATAATTGGAAACGACACCATCACGTATAACAGAACAATGTACTTTTACTCCACTCCCTTTCCTCCCCCATGTCCCAAGAGACCTTTTAAGAAAATAATAAAACATATTATTTTAATTGAAAGTTATAATTCAGATATATTTAGTTTGCAGGATTTCCAGTCTCATGCTCTTATAGCAATATTAATCTCTAGGAGCAGCATTGTACAAACAAATGCACACCATCTCTGAATAGTGAAGAGATATTGAACTAATCTTGCAGTTAAATATAGTAACTGAATTTTGGTACTGGTAACACAATCTCTAGCAAGAACCTGTTTCAGGATATTTGTTTATCTCTTGGCTTCCGATGATTTAGACTCCAGCAGTGCCAACGAATGTGCTAGGTCAGCATTTCTCAAACTGGGGTCTGCGGCGCAGGGGGGAGGGGGGGGTTGGGGATCCCTGAAAAATTTTAAATCAAAATGGGGGTCCTCGGGCTGCTAAAGTTTGAGAGCCTCTGTGCTAGGTGCTTTCCAAACTCAGAACAATGCCCTAAAGAGTTTACAGTCTTCAGACAATGACAGCTGGATGGAAGAATTTTTTTGAAGTCAAACAGGGTGACATTCACCCCTTTGTAGAGGGCTAGCACAATCTGAAAGCGTAAGCTTCTTTCAAAGGTAAAATTTTTCAGAATGCTATAGATATAAAAATCGGCCAAGCGAATCAGATCCCTATTGGGTTAAATGAAAACCAACAGTCGCATTCCTTCAGCAAAGTTAAGACACAATGAAATCTCTCTAGTGAATTGAATCACTTGTGATCTGTGAAAGACAGATATAATAGCAGCTCCCTTTAGCTCTCATGTAAACTTTTCCCCCATTAAGTAAATGCAATTATTATTCATGCTACCGTTCTTCAAAACACAAATACCCTCTGAGTGACAAACTAAGTGCTGACTGTCCTATATAAATGGGGTTTATTATAGCAGGATGATGAATGTCAGAGTGTGAAAATGACCATTTATCTTGGAAAATAGGGAGATCTCAGCACAGGAGGAATATCAACATGCTAGTAGACATTAATCTAACAAGGACATCTTCTGATAGGTATTACATGCATTTGCATGCATGGCTTATATGTATCTACTGAATGCTTACCCTGGTTCGAAGGAATATTTTGAAGCACCACATGGTAATTGGAAGGAAATAGAAAAACTGTCTTTCACGGGATGCTGAGCTTCTTTAAATATTGGGTACAACGGTAAATTGCGTAGGAAAGGAGACAGAATAATAAGCCTATTCAAATATGTTGTAGATGAGGAATATTATGGTTTGTGCTCTGAACCAAAGCAGACCTCATGGATAAACAAGTTAATGACAGGTTTTCACACCTCAGACACAAACGGCAAAGGAATATAAAAGCAGGAGGTGTGGCCAATGGAGCGTGACGGCAAGAAGAAAAACACAGAGATGATGTCAACTCGCTGCTGGAAGCGGAGAAAAACAGACTGAGAAGAAATGTAGACTTTTCAGTCAGAACACAGGGTGTACAAGGTTTACTCAATCTTTACCGAAGAGTAAAAATAATGCAGGCTGAAGTCCAGCAACAGAGTGGGGCCTATCCAGTTTATTGCACTGAATGCAGCATGTATTAGCATGCCCTTGTGGGCAGGAGGTATGTGTGTGCATTCGGTGAAAGCTATCCAGAGCCCTCAGAGTGCAAATACAGGCTCTCGAGACCAGAGGGTCTGAACTAAGGACCTAAGGAAGACAGAGAGGTACAAAAAAGAGACTTTTCAGGACATAGTAGAGCAGTACCTCCCCCAGTTTGACAGCCTCTGTGCTGCTGAGGAGGATAAAAGTCTCAGTGAAGGAAAACATCAAGCTGGAACAGAGGGAAAGAATCCTATCATTGGGACTCTCCTTACAACTGATGTCATGGTATCCTCTCACACTGAGGATACCCCTACAAGGAAGAGGGCCTCAGTTATTAGGAAGAGACAGGGAACAGTAATGTGGGATTCAATTATTAAAAATATAAATAGTTGGGTTGTGATGACTGAGAGAACCGCATGGTGAATTGCCTGACGGGTGTGAAGATTGTGAGACATCTACATGGTTTTTGAGACATCTAGATAGACTTATGTGCAGTGTTGATCAGAAACTGGAGGTCGTGGTACATGTAGGTACCAACGACAAAAGGAAAGGTGGGAAAGAGGTTTTGGAGTCCAAATTTAGGTTGCCAGGTAAGAGAGTAAAGTCCAGGATCTCCGTGGTAACATTCTCTGAAATGCTTCCAGTTTCACATGAAGAGCCAGTTAGACAGGCAGAACTGGAGGGTCTCAAGGCATGGATGAGGCGATGGTATTCAGAGCAGGGATTTTGCTTTACAGATGCTCCCCGGCTTATGCAAGAGTTCCGTTCCAGAATGCCTTGCGTAAGTCGAATTATGTGTAAGTTGGGAATGTATCTCTGACAATTACGCAATTAAGCTTATGGAACTTATGGAACTTTTTCCGTAAGTGCAGATTTCCGTAAGTTGGGTTTGCGTAACCCGGAGAGCATCTGTATTAGGAAGGAGGAACCTTTTGGGAAAAGAGGAGCCTACACAGGAAGGATGGGCTCCACCTAAACTAAAACAGAACCAGTCTGCTGGCATGTAAAATTAAAAAGGCTATAGAGGAGTTTTTAAACTAAGGGCTGGAGGAAAGCTGACAGGTGCAGAGGAGCACACAGTTCACACAGAGATATCCCTAGGGGAAGATTTATTAAAGGGCATACTGTATATCTTAGTAAAGATGAGAGGACAGTAGTTGATAAAGTACAGGTAGAAACTGAAGAGACGATCAAATGAAAAAGAGTCCCATTCAATTACATTACACGAAGGCAGACAATTAAATATTGACATATTTTATAATGCTTGTATACAAAAGTCTAAGAACTAAAATGGGTGAACTTGAGTGCCTGGTATTAAATGAGGATATTGATATAATAGGCATCACAGAAACTTGGTGGAGCAATGATAATCAATGGGACCCAGTAATACCAGGGTACAAAATATCTAGGAGTGACAGCGTAGGTCATGCTGGCAGAGGAGTGGCACCATACGTGAAAGAAAGCATAAAGTCAAATATAGTAAAAATCTTAAATGACTGAAACTCTACCATAGAATCTCTCTGGATAGAAATGCCGTGCTTCAATAATAAGAGTAGAACAGTAAGAATGTACTACAGACCACCTGACCAGGATGGTGATGGGGACTGGGAAATGCTCGGGGAGATTAGAGAGGCTACAAAAACAGAAAACCCAACAATAATGGGGGATTTCAACTATCCCCATATTGACTGGGTACAGGCCACCTCAGGAAGGGATGCAGAAAAAAAAATTCTAGACACCATTAATGACCACTTCTTGGAGCAGCTAGTCCCGGAACCCACAAGAAGAGAAGCAATTCTTGATGTAGTCCTAAATGAAGCACAGGATCTGGTCTAAATGGCGAATACAGCTGAACCACTCAGGAATAGCCACCATAATGTAATTAAATTCAACATCCTTGTAAGGAGGAAAATACCAAAGAAACCCACCATGATAGTATTTACTTTCAAAAAAGGAGACCTACACAAAAATGAGGAAGCTAGTTAATTAAAAGGAACAGTCACAAGAGTGAAATGTCTGGAAGCTGCATGAAAACTTTTTAAAAACACCATAATAGAGGCTGAAACTAAATGTATACCCCAAATAAAAAACAACAACAGTAAGAGGACCAAAAATAAAATAAAATACCACCATGGCTATAAAAAAGAGTAAAGAGGCAGTTAAGAGACAAAAAGGCATCTTTTAAAAATATAAAGGAGCATAAACTCTGGCAAGTCATGTGTAAAAGTGTAATTAGGAAGGCCAAATAAGAGTTTGAAGAGCAAATAGCTAAAGACACAAAAACTAACAGAAATTTTTCTTTAAGCACATCAGAAGCAAGAAGTCTGCCAAACAATCACTGGGGCCACAAGATGATCAAGATGCTAAAGGAGCACTTAAGAAAGACAAGGCCTTTGCTGAGAAGCTAAATGAATGCTAAATGAATTCTTTGCATCAGTCTTCACTGCAGAGAATGTCAGGGAGATTCCCACACTTAAACCACTCTTTTTAGGGGACAAATCTGAAGAACTGTCCCAGATTGAGGGATCAATAGAGGAGGTTTTAGAACAAACTGATAAATTAAACAGTAATAAGTCACCAGGACCAGATGGTATTCACCCAAGAGTTCTGAAGGAACTCAAATGTGAAATTGCAGAACTATTAGCTGTGGTATGTAACCTATCATTTAAATCAGCCTCTGTACCAGATGACTGGAAGATAGCTAATGTAACACCAATTTTTAAAAAAGGCTCCAGAGGCGATCCTGACAGTTACAGGCCAGTAAGCACACTGAAAAACATAATCCCAACTATACAGACAAAATGATGGGGTCTAATGTTTGTATCTGGTTATTATTCCTAATGTAGTACATTTATTTAAAAAGTTTATTTTTGATTTTCTGTCAGTCTCAGGCAGAAATAAAGTTGATTTAGCTCTTTGGCAAACATTTTTTTACTGATTATATTAGTAGCACCTCCGCAGGTGAAGCAAGTTAGGCTCTCTTTATTCATCTATAATTTTCTTGTCATGGACTTTCCTTAATTAGCAAAACACTTTAACTACCTATATTTTTCATTATGTTTATTCATAATGTGCTATGAGAGTGCAATAAGGCATTAGCTAATTGCTTCTAAAGTTTAAATCACCAGTTAATACTTCTGCAGAAGAAAACATTCAGAGAGTTCAAGTCCAGGGTTACTAGAAGGGTGCACTGCCATGGGAAAGATAGCTTGGTTAGTCTTAGGCAAGCTGCAGATTGCGTACAGAATCTGTTAAAAGGATAGATTCATTGAAGGTGGGATGTTGGATGAAGGGTCATGTTGGTTGGTTGATCATGGTATTTTTTGCTTTTTGTTTAAGAAATATAAGTGGTGTAAAACTTCCACTTGAGAAAATTCTTTGTAAATCTAATTTGAATGGTATCTGCAGTCTAACAAACTTGAACATTTAATTTAAAACAAAAATGAAGACTATAACCGGTCCTGTCATTGGAGACATTTCTAAACCGGGCAACAAACACCCTCAATAATAATAATGGACACTGTATGAGTAGTATGTTTTTGTGTACATATTCTTCTCAACATTATTTTTATTTTTGAAGTGTACAATGGAGCCTATGCCACCATTGAAAAAGGCCCTTGAAAATTATGGAAATGAAGAGCCATCTTTGAAAAAGAATTGTGGTAATAGTGACCTGCTGTCAAAACATACTGGATGATAATCCTAGTGGTGGCCATACATCACCAGTGGCCACCACCTGCACACATCAGGAAGCCGCCTGTGCCAGTAGCAGCAGTGCAAGGTTGTGTTAGGCAGGGTTTGTTACTTATTCATGGTGGAATAATAATAGCACCCTTCACACCTGTAGATATTTCATTGGGCAAAATTGGCCAATCGGTGCAGCCTAAACTGAATTCATATTCTCTTACAAACGGTTGGTATTTCAAGTGTAGTTGGTTTTCATTGTACCCATTACCTGAATACTCAGCTGTAATGCATTCTGTCCTTCGCTTTCCATGATGTCACTTTGCTACTCAAAGCAACATGAGACCAGGAGAAAAGACTGGCAACGGAACATTCCTTGAGAGAGGCTTTAAGAAATGGAAAGGTTTTCAAAGTTTGTTCAAACCACATGCACTCAGTTCTAGGCGTGAGAGAGCATCCAGTGGTTCAGGATGAGTTACGGATATGCTCATTTCCAGCCATCATGATGGCATCACTGAAAATCGACAGCACGTCGAAATACTTTTAAGGTATTTCATACTCTGTGCAAGACAAGATAGTGCTTTTCAGGCGCACGATGAAACACACAACTCCAGCTTTAGAGGAAATTACACTGAAATTCTGGAGCTGGTTGGTTCTACTAAACCCAGCCTTTTGAACTAACTGACAAGCAACTAGGGACATTATACAGCTCACCAGTCCAGAATACATTCTACTGCAGAAGTCCTGAGAGAAAGCATTGTTGAAGAGGTCAGACAAGTCAAGTATTTTTATGTTCTTGCTGACAAAACTAAAAATGAATTTAAAAAAAAAACAACTTCTGTGTCTCCTAGTGCATAACCACAGAAAAGGAATAATTCAGGAAAGAGCTTGAACGTGCTTCCACATGGAAAACCTAAATGCTGGATCGGTTTCTAACCTGATCCGACAAGAACTACAGCATTTGAAGCTTGTTATCAATTACATTGCTGCCCAGTGCTCTGATGGAGTTTCTGTGCCGAGTGGTCATTTAATAGGAGTGCACATTCGAATTCTAGAAAATGTTACATGTGCTATTTACGTGCATTCACATGCTCATGGGTTTAACCTTGTTATTGTAGAGACATGTTCTAGCATCACCTAGTATCAGGAAGTCTTTACATTTTCTAAAGGAGGTCCATATCTTCCTCAAGAGTAGTTACAAGCGCCATGAACTTTTCCTTAAAGCACTACCAGAGCTACGCCAGAAGGCACTTAAGCTTGAAACTAGTTGGTTTTTCCATTAGGATTCCCTCTAAAAACGGCAAGCAAGATGTGGCAAAGTACTGGAAATATTAGAGGCTACGGAGCAGCAGCTAGCGCTGCAAATGGCCTGTTGGAGAGATTGAGGAGCTCCTTTTTTTTTTTTTGCTAAGGGGGAGGGGTCAAGATTTTGAGCAACATATCCTCCAAGCTGGCACAGTTCTTTGTTCCTGGCACAGTGGGTCAGTCATCTGCATATGACATTCCCAAGAGCAGTCAAGAACATATCAAAATTGATTTCTATTACCCTGCGTTGGCCAGAATTCTTGATTAGCTCTAACCTCTAACTCTAGCTTGCTTTCTGCACTAAATGGCTGTAATCTAAATAGTGACCGTTTTCTTGATTATACTGCTCTAAAGACAACAGTAGATCGCTTTGCACCAACAGGCACCCATTTTCACAGTCTTGATGCAGAAGGTGAAGCTGCCAGGATGCAGAGTAGACACAAAAATAATCAACATCAATTTCTGAATTTTGGAATGTTCTGAACGAGTGACCGAGAGACTATTCGTCTTCATGGTCAACTGTGGACAATGTGTTGAGCCTCTCAGTTTCTATAGCATCAAATGAGAGGTACTTCTCTGGGCTAAAGAGAGTTAAAGATTGCTTAAGATCCACAAAGGCAGAAGAGTGCCAAAGCGATTTGGTGCTTTGGGCCTCTGAGGGTATGTCTACACTGCAAACAGACACATGTGGCTGGCCCATGCTAGCTGACTCGGGCTCGCTCAGGTTTAACGGACGTGTAGATTCTCGGACCCGGCAAGGAGGATCCCGGAGCTTGGGTTGGAGCCCGAGCCCAAACGTCTACACCACAATTAAACAGCCCCTTAGCCTGAGCCCCCCAAGCCCAACTCAGGTGGTATGGGCCAGCCACAGGTTTTTAAATGCAGTGTAGACATACTCTCAGGGTATGTTTACATAGCCCGTGGCAGCAAGCCTCCCAGCCCAGGGTGAGAGGCTCTCACTGTGATGCTAAAAAGCATCTGTGTAGGTATTGCGGCTTGGGCTGGAGCTCAGGCCCTGAAGGGCCGAGGGGGGGAGGGCTTCCGAACCAGAGCTGCAACTTAAAGCTACACAGCTTTTTTTTTTTTAGCATAGCAATGTGAACCCAAGTCTGTCAACTTAGACTAAGGGGTTTGCTGCTGGATGTCAACAATGCCATACGCTATTCTGACCATGCCAAGGCCAAGATGTTATTCACTATTATAGAAGATGTCCGAAAATTTTTTGCGGCCATGTCCTTTTTTAATTTTTTCCCTTCAAACAGTGTTGTTGTTAGTGAAAAATGCTCCAGCTTCAATCTCTAAAATATATACCTCAGATTCTCACACCTCCACCATGCCTGTCATAAATAAATTATTTCAACAGTACTGAATGAATTGTTTAAACAGTAATAAATCACCAAGACCAGATAGTATTCAACAAAGAGTTCTGAAAGAACTCAAATGCGAAATTGCAGAACTACTAACTGTGGTATGTAACCTATCACTTAAATCATCCTCTGTATCAGATGACTGGAGGATAGCTAATGTGACACTAATTTTTTAAAAGGCTCCAGAGGTGATCCTGGCAATTACCGGTCGGTAAGGGTAACTTGAGTACCAGGCAAACTGATTGAAACTATAGTAAAGAACAGAATTATCAGACACATAGATGAAGATGGTATGTTGAAGAAGAGTTAATGTGGCTTTTGTAAAAGGAAATCATGCTTCAGCAATCCACTATAATTCTTTGAGGGGATCAACAAACATGTGGGCAAGGGTGATCCAGTGGACTTAGTGTACTTGGACTTTCAGAAAGCCTTTGACAATGTACCTCAGAAAAAGCTTTAAAGCAAAGTAAACAGTCATGGGATAAGAGGGAAGGTCCCCTCATGGACCAGTAACTGGTTAATACACAGGAAATAAAGAGTAGGGATAAATGGTCAGTTTTCAGAATGGAGAGAGCTAAATGGAGGGATCCCCCAGGGGTCTGTATTGGGACCACTGCTGTTCAACATATTCATAAATGATCTGGAAAAAGGGATAAACAGTGCAAAGTTTGTAGATGATACAAAATTACTCAAGATAGTTACGTACAAAGAGTCACAAAGGGATCTCACAGAACTGGGTAACTGGGCAACAAAATGACCGATGAAATTCAATGTTGATGAATGCAAAGTAGTGCACATTATATAAAATGGCGCGTTCTAAACCATCTGTTATCACTGAAGAAACAGATCTTGGATTCATTGTGGATAGTTCTGCATTTATGTGCGGCAGCAGTCAAAAAAGCTAACAGAATGTTAGGAACTATTAGGAAAGGGATAGAGAATAAGACAGTAAATATCATAATGCTTCTATACAAATCCATAGTACAAATCCCACCCCTTGAATAGTGTGTGCAGTTCTGGTCACCCCATCTCAAAAAAGATATATTAGAAATGATAAAGATACAGAGAAGGGCAACAAAAATTATTAAGGATATGGAACAGCTTCCTTCTGAGACAGATTAAAAAGACTGGGATTAATGATCTTGGAAAGGAGATGACTAAGGGGGCATGTGATAGAGGTCTATAAAATCAGGAATGATGAGGAGAAAGTGACTAATGAAGTGTTATTTACCCCTGCACTTAACATAAGAACCAGAGGTCACCCAATGAAAGTAATAGGCAGCAGGTTTAAAACAAATAAAAGGAAGTACTTTTTCATAGAATGTACAAACAGCCTGTGGAACTCATTGCCAAGGGATGTTGTGAAGGCCAAAAATACAACTTAGTTCAAAAAAGAATAAGATAAATTCATGGAGGATAACATCTACGGTATTAGCCAAGATGGTCAGTAACCCCATGCTCTGGGTGTCCCTAAACCTCTGACTGCCAGATGCTGGGACTGGATGACAGGGCATGGATCATTTGATGACTGCCTGTTCTGTTCATTCTCTTTGAAGCATCTGATGTTGCCCACTGTTGGAAGACAGGATACTGGGCTAGATGGACCATTGGTCTGACCCAATATGGCCATTCTTATATTCATTCTCCTCTCCACAATCTGAAATATGATTAACTAACTACTAAAACACTAATTTATAAACAGTTTAATGGACCGACTTCAGAAGTTCATTATGCATAGATAATGTTTTAAATTAGAATAAGGAGAGCTATGAAACCATCCAGAATTATGCTTGGATTTGAAACCACCAGGGACTACACCACAGACTGCAGTAAATGTCATCCCGGCCTTATAATGGGGGATTACATATATGGGGGTAAGTACCATTTTTAAAGTAAATCATTCGATCTTTCTGTACTAAAAATAGTAGCAATGTATCATGCTGCGTGACTACACTGCTTGCGGTGCAAAGACTAAAAGATGGATACATCAAGGCCAGGGGATCAATAATATTTTACTATATTTGTCTCCTGTGTGTTTTGAATTTGTTGTTTTATAAGCTTGAAAAATCGGTTTTATTTGGTACTGGGTCTGCATGCCACAGGTGCGGATTACTTAGCTTTAAAAATTGCCTGTCTGGCCTGTGTTGGTTAATTTTGTTGTAGTAAATCTATATGAATTGTTATAAAAGATATAGGAAATAATCACAAGAAATGCTCCTGAAATAGACTGACTTATACATTTTATCCTTCAAAAATGTCCAAGATCTTACAGGCTCCTGGACCTGACCCTCCTATTGAAAACTGAAATGACCCCCTGAATCACAGGTGTAGATACCCACCCCATTCCAGCTGTGCATTTATATTTGGGGTGGCACAGAGAACTATAGAAAACTCATTACCACCTTCCCTGCACATTTTTTTGCTAAAATTATTACCCCTGGCATATATGAAGAAATTGGGATGCAAGTGATAATTCTGATAAATGGCAAAATACTCCCCTTTTAACTCATGCCCAAAGAAGGTTTGGCCTTCCAAGGGATGTGCTCTTAGCCCCACCTGTGACCAATTAGCTGTCTCCCCAGTGATGGGTCTGAGGTCACGAAGGAGGTGATAGTCTAAAGTCATCTGGTCCTTAGGCCAACAAGCAGTTCAGTGGGGAGGAAGACCTACAAGACACCCTAGGTCATAGGAAAGGACCTGGAAAGGGATCAGGCAGCAGGACCTGATTTATCTGTTTGATTTATGTTGGAATGTTCTGGGGTTTGGTGAAATAAACCTTTCCCTAAAGAAAGGGACTGAAATTCTGCTGCTTAATTTGATGCACTGGCTGGCAAGTGGGCCCACCTGCTTACAGTCTTGATCCATTGAAATCAATGGAAGTCAGGAGCCTGAATGCCTTTGAGGATCTGGGCCTAAGTGATTTGCTGGATTGGGACTTTAGTGAGGACCCATGGAAAAAGAAAAATCACCCAGCTCTTTCTGGGATTCACAGAAAACCAGCTAGACAAGCTGATAAAGATAATATTTGTGCTCTAGATGAATCTTTTGGCACCAAACACTCAGGAACGACAATTTAGATTAGAAGATATCTCTGCGCATGCTTGATAAACAGCAGATTGTCAATGTTGGCATCCACGTAAGTCTTAAACATTGGTGCTAACATGATGAAGACTGTATTCACAGCTGATTCAAGATGTAGTGACCAGATAAGATTTTACTTCCAATATGCTTAGATGTTTGCTGCAAGAGATAAACAGCCTGGGATAGTCTTCTATACAAAAGGTCTGATGGTGGCTGATTTCACCCCACTGGAGTCTTTCACAAACTACAGCTCTCAGACTGCAGCTATCTGAAGACCTAACTCAGGAGATGAACTCGCACAAAGCCAGCATTTCTGCAGTGACACCCTTGTGGCTCAAGTACTGACAGATGCCCAGGGTGAGGTGCATTTTAAACAGACAAATACAGAAAGGGTGACAAAGGATGGTGTCAGCAGGAGGAAAGAATTTAGAATCCATCAAACTGGTTCATCCATGTTGAACGAGGATAGGACAGGTGCCGGTGTTGCCATCCCCTTATGTAAGAGCTGAACTATTTCATTCTGCTTCCTCCCTGAAACTGGTAAATGAAAATATGCCCCAAACTGAAGAAGCCAAAATAGAAGTGCAGGGCAGAGAAGAAATCCTCCAGCAACATGAACAGAAAGCCAGCATAGTGAAGTGGATGGGATGGATGGGAGAAGTGTATTGATGGATTGTCCTGACATTCATGAAACTGTACTGAACATTTGTTAGAACTCACTTAGCCCACCGATAGACTGATGGAAATAAGTTCCAACTCCTTCTCCAGTTGTGATGTCTTTCCTGGAAGTCTGACCAATAGCATGTCCAGCAATGTCGATGATAGCTTCTCCAATCTTAGGGTATATCCACAAAGCAAAAGCGAGGCCTGAGCTAGAACCTTGCATCCAGCTACTGCAGATAACAACAGCAGTGAAAACAGCCTTCAATGCTGGCAAGGCACCCAAGCACCTACCCAGGGTCTATGCTAGGCTTGCACTACTTGCACAGGACCATCTTCGCTGCTTCACATTAGCTGGATTCAAGCTAGCTTGGATAAGCGCGCCTATGCACAGTTACTGCTGAGTAGACATACCCTTAGATTGCTCCCAGAAAATGCAGAAAGGCTAGTGTTCTTAAAATGTAACTTGCTGGTATTTAAATTCCAACTAATAAATGTTCTTCATTTTACAGCCAATGCAATATAGCCTTGTAATAATATCACAATTTGTTTAACCTATCTCCTAAAATGTGCACCATCTTTAAGAGGAAATTTACCATGCTATTTTTGTTTCATACTGCAGCCTGTGTGTATAAAACATTGCTATGTAGTTTTATTGACTTTTAAAGCCTGGCTGGGATATGTTTCACAATTTTTCTCCTCAGAGATTAAAGGATATATTCCTCCTCCCCCTCCTGGATTCCTATTTGCTATCCGTGACATTTGGGGAGCTGGAATACAGTATCTAACAAATCTGAAAAAAGATGGATTCTTCACACACTTATTGGACAGTGCTTTTCACCCTCTAAGCTCCGAAGAGGTATTTTTCAAAGCTATTCTTTAGATACAGAGACTGCAGTGTCTATATTGCTATGGCAAATGTGATGGCTCAGATAACAGACCACATACCACCTTGGATATAGGAACCTATTTTACTGAGCGGGGATGTTGCCAAGGCCAGTAATGACAAAATGAATGACAATGAATAGTCATTGGGCCAGGGAAAGAGGCACTAACCTAGGACATGAAAGACCCAGGGACTATTTATATACAATGGTTCAGCTTGAACAGGAGAGACTGAAAGAGTCCCCCATCAGGATACCACACAGGCCAGTGGCTCAGGCACTCTCCTGCCGTGTAGGAGACCCAAGCTCAACTTGGCTGCTCTGCATCAGCAGAGCGGGGTAGTGAACCTGGCTCTCCCACATCCCAAGTGAGGGCTCTAACCACTGGGCTAAAATTTATAAGGGTGCTTCTGTCCTCCACTGCTCCTGCCACCCAGCAGTGAGTGTCAGACCCCAGATCTACAGCCTTGGGCTTGTGCTAAGACGCTAAAGGGT
Organism: Trachemys scripta elegans; assembly: GCF_013100865.1. Classification (NCBI taxonomy): domain Eukaryota; kingdom Metazoa; phylum Chordata; order Testudines; family Emydidae; genus Trachemys; species Trachemys scripta. The sequence continues at coordinate 10,218,836 of NC_048300.1, read as the reverse complement.
GTGTAGACATCTGAGCTTGAGCTCTGAAGCCCAAGGAAGGGGATGGGTTTTAGAGCCTAAGCCACAATGTCTAGACTGCTGTTTTTAATGCTGTATCACGCGCTCCACGTCTCGAGACTCTGAGACTCACTGCTATGGGTTTTAAAATGCAGTGTAGCTATACGACCACAGCCACATTTTTTTGGTGAATAAAATATTTGTGCGAAAAAAATACCCCCGGCTCTAATAAGCAGCATGCATTTATTGCGTCTACTAATCATATTCACTCTCAGGGGCTGTGTGTTGCATACCGTACATTGCCCAGCTAAGCCTCGCTTTCTCTGAACCACGAGGATTAATGATTAAATTATCCCATCTCTGCAGAACAGATTTCTGTGTTTATTAAAGCGCAAGCACTGTTTTTCTCTTATACACATCAACGGGCAACAGACCAGCCAAGTCTTCAACTTAAATATACTGCGACACCTATCTTACTAAAGCCTGTCAAAGCTTCAGCACTTTTTTTTTTCCCCTAGAGCAACTGATTCTCCTCTGAGATCTGTGTCAAGCACTTGGAGAATGCGCCAGATGCTAAAGATTTTCTCAGGACTGAACAACCAGGGGCCAAATAAAATGAGTCTCAAAAGACTCAACAAGAATACACTGCTTCTTAAAAACAGATGCACAATTAAAATATTACAGCAAGTCTCATTCATTGAAGTCATTCATTTACCAAGCTTTTAGTAAAATTAAAGAAACGACAGTGGGAAGCGTCTTTCTTTTTTGTTACATGTTTTGTGTATGTGGGTGTGTATAAGTTGCTTAAAAAGAAATGTTAGCTATAACAGGAAGGTATAAATACCTTCACAGGCTCTTTAATCTAGGGGAGAAAAGCATAACACAGAATCAATGGCTGGAAGTTAAAGCCAAACTGGAAATAAGGCATACTTTTTTTAATTGGGTGATTAAGCTTTGAAACAAACTACCAAGGCAAATGATGGATTCTCCATCTCTTAAAGTCTTCCAATCAAAACTAGATGTTTTTTCTTGAAAGATGTGCTTTATTCAAACACAATTTATTGGGCCGAAACCAGGAGTACCTGGATGAAATTCTATGGTTTGTGTTATACAGGAGGTCAGGCATGGACTAATGGTCCCTTCTGGCCTTAAAAATCTATGACTATATGAATAATTTAATCTATCAACACAATAGAGTTTTCCTAAAGACCTCTTTGGTAAGAACTGTAACTCCTGTTCCTGCATTGATCAAGTAACATTTACACATTCACCTACAATAACATATATTGTCAAAATGTATCTTATTTCTATATCTGAGATATTACTAGAACTGGTCAGAGAAACTGACAAAGCAATATTTCACCAGAGTATATAGTTCTATTGAAATCAAAAGGCTTTGCAAAATTGGGTCGATTTCAAAGGAATTTCATTTAGGAAAAAAGGGAGGGGAAGTTCCGACAATGTTGAAATGTCCCATTTTGACATTTTCAAAATGAAATGTTTCGATTTTTTGGTCTGAAAGGATTTTTTGTTTTGAAAATTTTAAAATATTGTATTAAATTTATTATATTATGCAAAGAAAAGTTAAAGAATCAAAATCCATCTGAAATGATTGACCTGAAACACTTTTTTTTTTTTTTAAATTTCTTTCCTGCAAAATTTCAAATTTTTGGGTCAAATCAGAACTAAGCCAGATTTCAAAAACTTTAAATCCTTCACAAAATGGAGCTCCCATACTCTTCCCACCTCTAGCTATTAGGTTCGTATTGTTCCAAGACTTAAAGAATAATATCCTTAAAATGAGCAACGCTTTCATCTAGATATAATTTTGATCTCACTATAAACTCAGTAATTTATAATATAGTAGCAATGTGAATATTTAGAGGTGAAACTGACATTTATAAAGGTATATATTTAAATCATTCTCACACAGTGCATGATGCATCTCCCATTGTAGTCAACTGCAGTTTTTCCATCAAATTCACTCGAGGCTGGATTGGGTCTATACTGTCAGGACCACTCTATCAAGGCTGGGATGTAGGCAGCCAGACCTAGTGGTTAGTGTTGGGGGAGGCAGGTCCCCACGCCAGCCAAGGTTCAGAACCAGGAGGTCTGGAGCTGAGGTCTGGAACCAAGGGTCAAATAGTAGGAATCAGGCTGAGTCAGGAAACCAGGAGGCCAGAAAAGGAGTCAAACTGGAGACCAGGAATTATGAGTCAGATACCAGGAATCAGGTTTGAATAACCAGGAAACCAGGAGGTCAGGAAAAGGAGACAAACCAGATATCAAAAACCATGAGTCAGATTCCAGGAATCAGGCTGAGTCAAGAAACCAGGAGGTCTGGAGTAGAAGACAAGAACAAGTAGCACTGGGCAGGGCCGCCCAGAGGATTCAGGGGGCCTGGGGTCTTCGGGGCACTTCGGTGGCAAGTCCCGGAGCGAGTGAAGGACCCGCCGCTGAACTGCCGCCGAAGACCCAGAGTGGAAGAAGCCCTCACCGCTGAACTGCCGCCTAAGACCCGAAGTGGAAGAAGCTCCGGGTCTTTGCTCCAGGTGTGTTCGGCAGCACTGAAGGACCTGCCGCCAAAGACCCGCCGAAAACTCTCCTGGGGGCCCCTGAAAACTCTCGTGGGGGCTCCTGCGGGGCCTGGGGCACTTGCCCCCCCCCCCGCCGGGCGGCACTGGCGCTGGGTGAGCAGTCCAAAGCAGGGCAGAGCTCAGTTGTTTCTCCTTTTTGATTAAGTAGGGAGAGTGGGCCAATCAGAAACTCCATTGTTCCTCCCCAGAGGGGAGCCTTTGATCTGGGCTTCAGGGAGTCCCGATTCTAGCAGAGAGCGATGACCCCCAGTAACCCTATAGATCAGAGTTTGAAACTGTGGGTCATGCCACCATCTTAGGGCCAAAATCTCCTCCATCATCTGCATGATGAAAGTCTTCACATCTGTTCTTCTGTCTCTCTTTTGTGTTATTCTGATGGATTTAAGAAGAACTTTACATAGTGCACAGGACTTTTGCTGGCCCTTTGCACAGGGGTGAATTTCACACGCAGAGCAGAATGGGCATCAAGAGATCAGCTCTGTGGCCCAGACCAGAGAGAATTTAGCCTTTAATTGCTATCTAAATCTTTCAACCTTTAGTTCTTTATTTAACAAAAGCTATCAGGGTGAATGAGAGCAACTCAAAGAGGAGAGAAGAAGAAAAAAGGCATAGGTCAATGTATGTCAGATCGTGACCTCTGGGCAAAGCCCAGGTGAACAAGCCATGTGCAGGGGTCATAAGGCAGGCAAACTACTTCTCTCAGAAGTAGCAGAGCAGCAGTGGAGCTATTTGAGAGCCACCACAGGCAAAGCAGGTGACTAAGAATTGCGCAGGTCCTATTATTTTTGTTACCCTGCCTCCTCTGCACTCACCCCGCTTGTTTATCTCACTGACCTGTCACATCTGGTCTTTTAGAGTATAAGCTTCTCAGGGCTTTTCTATATGTTTGTACAGCGTCTAGTTCAATGGGACCCTGGCATGGCCGAGGCCTGTAGGCGCTACCCACTATCTAAACATTGAATAATGGCAACAGGGTTGCCAACTTCATCATATTTAAAACCCGGACACTCCAGTAGGAGTGCCGGAACCTCCCTCATCCTGACTCTTCCCGCCAAAGCCACAACCCTGCCCCGCCTCTTCCCACCAAGACCCCGCCCCTCGTTTGCGCCTCTTTCCCCCCGCACATTGCTTGCTGCGATTCCCCTCTCTCCCTGCTGGGGTTGAGAGGGAGTCACCTGCAGAGCTGCGGATAGGAGCTGCAGCTGCCTGACGCAGGTAGGAGGCAGCCCCGGATGAGTATGGTTGGGTGAGGGTGATGACCCGGCACCTCCCTGCTTGCAATAACCAGACTTTGCGTGTCCAGTCAGTAGATATGACCGGTCACTGTCAAGTCCCCTATTTGAGTGGACTTTCCGGTTGAAAACCAGGCACCTGGCTACCCTAACAACAGTGTCTGCAATCCTTGTACTCCCCATCCATGGAGGCCGTATTAATTATTAATTATTATTATTAACTTCATCATCATTTGTATGTGGTAGCACATAGCAGCGGCAGTCCTGGAGCAACCCCCCACTGTGCTCGGTGCTGCACCCACGCAGAACACAAAGACAGTCCCCGCCCCAAACAGTTTACAGTCTACGTCGTTCAAGTTAGAGGCTCACATAATCACATCCTTGTGGCTTCTACTAGCCAAAACACCTGCACAGCAGTGGCAGAAAGCCTCATTTCAAGAATCTCGACCACCATCATGCCCCCAACTAGTCAGAAATCTTCCATTCTCTCTGTCACAGTATCACACAGAGGGCACCACAATGCGTAGGGAATACTCGACTTTTCTTGTAACAGCCACCTGAGGGGTTGCTAGTTTTGTAAGAATTAAAACGCGGCGGAGGAGTGGTGTGGTGATCTCTTTATACAGCATCATGGCAATGGATGCAGAAAAGACCTATTTGATCATTAAGTTAATTGTCCTGGAAGGGCAGGTTGCCATTTCTGGAGAGAGGAAGTATCCATTGTTAAATTAAAATTGTCTACCTTTTCTGTAAACCGTCATTTCCATGTTATGGTGTTTATTTAATGGAGGGGTGAATATAAAAATTGTGTGGATGATACGTTAACTGCTACATTCTGCTGCTCAGTGTATCGGCTTCTATAGTAAAACACCATGGGACTACGAAAAACGTAAGTCAGAGATTTACTGAAAACTGGCTTAGCATATACACAGAAGATTAATGAATTCTGCCCATGTCTCGTACCTGTATGGCAAATTTACAGCACTGATTCCCTAATTCTAACTTTTCAGTCTCTTAGAACAGCTCCAAAAAAGGAAACATGTCTCTCACAAGAACTACTTTTTCCTTTAGATACTATTCAAGCCTTTGAGAAATACCAGATTCACATAAAACCCATTTTCTCTCTAAAGGGAAGTCGATTTTGAATGTCATTTTGGCAGAAAAATGTACTAAAGTTCTTAGCCGCTTAAATATTATAGCAGGACTTGTTACAGTCATGATTCTACATTACCATATAACATATATTATTAAAAATGCTGGACTGTTTGAATGACCACATTTAATTTAAAGACATTTTGACGCATTATCAGCTTTCAGATTCTTTGTTATAAAATTATGAATGCGACATGAGAGTGTTGTAATATATGTGGAGTGAAAATCCAATTACAGTAAAAGCCTGGATCTTTATAGGCTGCTGCTGTGAAAATACCAACTTCACATTGCCAGTATATGCACATAAATCAGCTGCAGCCTGACTCACGAAAACATCCTTATTCAGGACAGCATTTAAGCACATGCTGAAACCCCACTGTCATCAAAGCGAGAAAATGTGAACCCCAAAGGCACAAAAAACTGAAAGCCAAGAAAAAGAACCACAAATGGGTGGGTTTTTAAAAAAAAAAATGAATAGGGCTGTCAATTAATCACAATTAACTCACGTGATTAACTCAAAAAAATTAATCACAATTAACCGCACTGTTAAACAATAGAATACCAATTGAAATGTATTAAATATTTTTGGATGTTTTTCTACTTTTTAAATGTATCGATATCAGTTACATCACAGAATATAAAGTGTACAGTGCTCACTTTATAATATTTTTTATTACAAATATTTGCACTGTACAAATGATAAACAAAAGAAATATTATTTTTCAATTCACCTCATACAAGTACTGTAGTGCAATCTCTTTATCATGAAAGTGCAACTTACAAATGTAGATTTTTTTTGTTACATAACTGCACTCAAAAACAAAACAATATAAATCTTTAGAGCGTACAGGTCCACTCAGTCCTACTTCTTGTTCAGCCAATCGCTAAGACAAACAAGTTTGTTTACATTTACGGAAGGTAATACTGCCCGCTTCTTATTTACAATGTCACCTGAAAGTGAGAAAAGGCGTTCACATGACACTGTTGTAGCTGGTATTGCAAGATATTTACACGCTAAAAGATTCATATGACTCTTCATGCTTCGGCCGTCATTCCAGAGGACATACTTCCATGCTGATGACACTGATTAAAAAAAGAATGTGTTAATTAAATTTGTGACTCAACTCCTTGGGGGAGAATTGTATGTCTCCTGCTCTGTTTTACCCTCATTCTGCCATATAGCTCATGGTATAGCAGTCTCGGATGATGACCCAGCATATGTTGTCCGTTTTAAGAACACGTTCCCTGCAAATTTGACAAAATTCAAAGAAGATACCAATGTGAAATTTCTAAAGATAGCTACAACACTTGACCCAAGATTTAAAAATCTGAAATGCCTTCCAAAATCTGAGAGGGATGAGGTGTGGAGCATGCTTTCAGAAGTCTTAAAAGAGCAACACTCCGATGCAGAAACTACAGAAGCCTAACCACCAAAAAAGAAAATCAACCTTCTGCATTATCTTCTGCAAATGTAAACAAACCTGTTTGTCTGAGAGGTTGGCTGAACAAGAAGTAGGACTGATTGGACTTGTAGGCTCTAAAGTTTAACATTGTAGAAAATGTAGAAAACATCCAAAACTATTTAAATAAATAGTATTCTATTATTGTTTAACAGAGCGATTAATCACGATTATTTTTTTAATCGCATAATTAATTGTGATTAATTTTTTTAATCGTTTGACAGCCCTAAAAATGAATCTCATAATATAATTTTAAAGCCAATTTCATGATTTTGGATGCCTGACTCATGATTTCTGAATGCTTGGGATTAGCAATCATAAACCCTACTTTTAATAAAGCATCCTGCTTAATACTTTCTCTTTCAGTTTCTATAACTCTCAAAGGCATTGTGCAAAGGCTTCTTTTAGTAAAAAGGGACTGGCCAAGACCTCTCTGTAAGAATACAGAGTTCATTTGATCAAGGGCTAAACATGCAATTCTGAGAATCGCAAGGGACTCTTATGACTATGTATTGAGTATTAAAGGTAAGGTAGGTGGGGTAATATTTTCCATCGGACCCACTTCTGTTGGTGAAAGAGTACTATTATGCCAGTGGCAAACTGCCAAAGTGCTACATGATCAGTACTGCTAAAATAGCAACACACAGCTTACAAAAGGGCTGGTGGAGTGTTGCTGGGAATTTAGTCAAAACAGATGCTGATATTTTAATAGTGCTTTAATTTTAAAAAAGATTTGGAAGGGGACCAGGTGGTCCAACTGCAGTGTTTGCCAGCACCATTAGGACACTTGCACCATTCTGGGACAAGCCTTCTCCAGATATCCAATTTGATTTTTATATGGGATGGTGGGCTTGTGCTAAATGAATAGTATATTGAGAGTCGAGTCATGAATTCTCTTTCCAGCAGTTCTAAAGATTATCCTGAGTGACCACAGGCAAGTCACTTAACTTCCCTGCCTCTCAGTTCCTCCATCCATTGCATTTACATCTCAGATAACAATCTGTATCTGCCTCACAGGAGTGTGTTAAAATAAGTTCAGTAGGGGCCTTAACCTATGCTTATTATAGCCCATACCACAGGCCCCATTGACTTGGAGGGGCCAAAGATCAGGTCCTAATTCAGTAAAGCTTTATAGAAAACTACAGCAGTGTTGTTATAAAACTTAGGAATAGGTATAAAAAGGGTAAATTATTAACTGTTTCCCTATGCAGAACAAATGTCTGAATGTAAATAGCCATTAACAATAATTGCATATGTACATACCTGATGATACCCTGATCATAAACAGAGGCCGTACTTGTGTGTGAACTAGACATTGTGAGAGTCTGTTTCCCATGCATATTTTAAAGCTTAACTGCCACTAAATCAGAAACAAAAACCAATCACTGAAGAGATTAAATTGGGGCTCACAGGCATCTTGCATGAGGTTTAAGAAGTGTAACGGCAAGGTATGCAAAGCTGACAGCATACCCTTATAAAGATTAAACAACGACAGTAATACATTCCCAGTTCTGTATGAGTCCTACTGGGTTCTATCCCATGATTCTCTTGACAACTATTTTAGGAGCACTGCCAAAGGACCTCCCCCAGCTCTACCACAAAAACTGAACACAGCGGCACCAGCAAAGTTAGGGGACATCTTTGGGAGTTCCATTGTCATGTTAAGTATCTCATCTGTCTCAGTCTGAGTGAGTCACAGAATTCTGTTATCACTCCAACTGATAAAACGGTGCTATCAGCCTTATTGGAGGTAGTGTAAAAAGACATCCGAGCAGAGTAAGAAGTTGCGGGTATTTGGAAAAGAACCACTCTAGACAAATCAGACATGTTATTGTATGGCTAACACTTACACAAGTACTATCTAGAGTTGGTTAAGCTGGCTAACGTTGCAAAGAGAGTTCTCAAAGGCTCTGATTCAGCAAAACACTTACGCACTTGTTTGATTTTATCTGAGTTCAACGTTCAGCACAGGCTAATTATTTTGTTGCACTGGGGCCTTAAAGCTTGATTCTGTTTACTCAGAAGTCAGTGGCAAAACTCCCATGATGCAGGATCAGGCCCTTACTTCACAAATACCTTATCAAGAGTTTGTACCCATTTTAAAAAAGAAAAAAAAGGTCAAAAATTTTGAAACTTTGGATCCCAAAATTAGGTACCTATTGAACCACATAAATAAATAGTCTAATTTGGGTTCCAACTGTCAAATGATGTCAAAGACTACAAACCTCTGAAATCAGGGCACTTATTTCGGTGACTACATATGGAATTAGTTGCCTTTCTTTTCCTGTCCCTACCTGCACTGACCTATGGAGTGGTCCATCTCCAGCAGAGAGAGAGAACAGGCTATACTACCCTGGCATGTACCATCCAGTGCACAAGGCCATCCAAGGAAGCCCAATGCCTGTCCAAGCTCCTGATGGGGGTGAATGTCTCTCTGCTGCCCCTAGTGGGCTAATGGCAACACTGCTCATTAAGACTTTTTGTGTAAGTTTTCATGAGTATGAGTAAAGGTTCCACACCAAGATCTTGAAGGGACAATCATTCAATAATACCCCATAAAAGGCTGCGGACTGCTTTAGTGGAACACAGTAGCACAAAGGTATGAGATATCACAGATAGCTAAGTGGAATTTATTGCTTTTAACTCAAATATAAATTTCAAAGCTGGTTCAAAAAGCCTTTCTGTCACACACCATCAAGCAATAATACAGGATGGAGGCCTTCCAATCAAATAGACTGACAGACTCATCTTTCACAGAAATCAATGTTTCTTTTCTCAGTCTTTTCTTTGCTGAGACCAAAGTCAAAACTATCAATATTTTATCTGTCACTAATCCCATCGCACTGATTAAAGAAAACGTCCAGGCATGGGAATCAAATACAACAACAAACCTAATTGAAAGGATTTCATGTGTTTTTCATTCCTGACAGACATTATTGGCAACACCAAGGATATTCAAATCAGCACTTTTTAAACTCCCCCTTTTCATGACTATAAAAATGCAAATGTATTTTGATTTTTTAAAAATGTATCTATTTACATTGTTAATTCACTCTTATTAAATTTGCTGCTGCTAACTGTCAGGCAGGGCTGCTCGGCGGTACCCGCTTGAGGGCCATGCATAGTACTGGAACTGCTCCCCACTATGGTTTGCAAAGTTTGGCCACCTGCTTGGGACAGGGTAGCCCAGGCCATATGCTCGGCATCAGTCTCTAAACAAAAATAGTAACTCAGGATTCGGCTGCCTGAGCCTTGAAACAAAGAAGAAGAAAAAAATCCTTCAAAATGCAAGCACTTAGTTGCAGTATTTAAGGCAAGGCCTTGGCCTGGGCCATCCCTGAGGAGCTTCTTCTCTGTCCCCATCTCAACCAGCTCTGCCCCAAGCAAACACAGGCAAGCTGTCTTAACTAGCCTGCTTGTTCTTGATCGGTCAGTATTTCCTCCTGGTCCTTCTAGGCCTCTGGAGAATTCTCTTGTTGGTCGCCAGGTCTGAGTGGATTTCTCCTGGTTGGAGAGTTGTCGCTGCTGATGTGTCTAGCAGGAGGCAGAGAAGGGCTGACAGCCCCCCATCATGCTAACCCACAAATTAATTTAGTCCAAGAAAGCCAGAAAGCTGTGTAATGGGTTTTTACAAAAACAATTTTAACACCTTTTTTATAAAAAACATTTGAACAAAATGACAGATGACATTCAACACTGATAAGTGCAAAGTAATTTACACTGGAAAAAAAATCCCAACTATACATATGAGTTCTAAATTAGCTGTTATCACTAAAGAAAGAGCTCTTGGAGTCACCGTGGACAGATCTTTGAAAACGTCAGCTCCGTGTGCAGCAGTCGTCAAAAGGGCTAACAGATTGTTAGGAATGATTAGGGAAGGGATAGAAAATAAACCAAAAAATATCTTACCACTATATCAAATGCTGCTCTATAAATCCATACTGTGTCCATTTCTGGTCTCCCCCATCTCAAAAAGGATATAATGGAACTGGAAAAGGTTCAGAGGAGGGCAACAAAGATGAGCAAGGGTTTGGAATGGTTTCCATATGAGGAGAGACTAAAAGATTAGGGCTGCTTATCTTAGAAAAGAGATGACAAAGAGGGGCATATAATAGAGGTCTATTAAAATCATGAGTGGTGTGGGCATACAGAAATGATATTTACCCCTTCACACAATGCAAAAATCAGAGGTCACCCAATGAAATGAATAGGTAGTGGGTTTAACACAAACAAGAGGAAGTACTTTTTCACACATAGCACAATTAATGTGTGGAACTCATTTGCTATGGGAAGTTGTGATGGCCAAAAGTATAACTGGGTTAAAAAAAAAGAACTAGATCAGCTCATGGAGGAGAGGTCCAGCTGTGGCTATTAGCTACGATGGACAGGGATGCAATCCTATGCTCAGGAAAATAATGAACCTCTGACTTCCAGAAGCCGGAAGTGGAAGATGGGTGGGTCTCTTCAAAGTTTCCCTGCGCTGAACACTCTCCCTAAAGCTCTGGTACTGGCCACCATTGAAGATAGGATACTGGGCTAGATGAACCATTGGTTTGACCCTGTACGGCAGCCCTTATATTCTTATGCACCTTTTACAAAAATATCAAATCAATGAGTTGTTGAGCATTATGCAGATACTTTTTAAGGGAAAATACTACTGAAAATACTCATCTTTCCTACGGCATCAAACTATATTTTAAATGTGTGTGTTTAATTACTGCAGTGGTGTACGTACAGAGAGTAGTTAGGGGCCCAGCTCCTTGATTTGAACATCCAGGTACTTGTTTGAAAACGTGACAGTTGCCCAACCCAATTTAGTATGCACAAAATGGACTCTAAACGTCCAGAAATCAAAGGCTGACAGTCTACAGTTAGGAAAGTCCAATATCACTGGACTACAAGTATGGCTCCCACTACCAGACTAGACAAACAGGAGCTGGGAGCACATTAGAGGAGGATTTAGTCTCCGTGGAACCAGATTACACCTTGCATTGCCCTCTAACACTGTTCTTTTTGGATACATGAAGCAGGCTGAATGGCTCAGATGCACACAGCATCTACATTTCCCTTGGCATTATGAGACCGGGTCTTTGAGAAAGGGAGAATAATTAGAAAAATGTTTTATGAATTATATGCATGCCAATACAAAATGAAGTGGGTTTTTCCAATATAGAGCTTAAATGCTAAACAGATTTCATATGCCTGTCTGAGCAAAATTCAGCTTTGAAAGGAAAATGCAGTGATTCCATTTCCAGTTCATTATGAAAATCACAACATAAGATAAAATCAGGTTATGAGAATTATAACGTATTAATAATTAGTATTATTGCTATTACTGTAGGACCTACGATCCCCAGGCTTGAACCAGAATTCCATTGTGCTAGGTGCTGTACAAACACAACAAAAAGATGGTCCCTGCCCGAAACTGCCTACCATCTGTATTACTTGATTCCTATATCGTATATATGGCGTGGTTATGACAGGCAAGTGTAACAGTACCAAGGACATAGTATGTGTCACCTACAGATAGAATCTCAGTAGAAGACCTGCCTACTCTACCGTTTTTCCCTGTAGAATAAAGCACTTTTGGCCTATTAGGTAATATGGCCAATTTACTGTTTAGTAATAAGCCAAGCTCTGTGCCGTGATGGGGTTCCTATGATTTTTCTGTGTGGTAAGAAAGAGCCCTGGCTCTGAAAATGTTTCAAAATCATCTTCTGTTTCTCTAACGTCTCTCATAATGTAAGCAATTGAAAAGCAGATTCCCTGTGCTCGCCCATGGCATAATTCTAAGCAAATCTCTCTCTCACTCCTTTGTTTTTCCTTATAGTGCCCAGATTTCTCATTCCATGCTCTTCGTGTTTGAAATTTATTATAGGCAAAATCCTGTGTCAATAATAAGGTGTGGTGCATGACTGCACTGCCCAGGAGCACCCCAGGGGCGCAGGAAGACACAATTCCCTCCCTGTTCCTCCCAAGCTGCTAGGGAGAAAAGGAGGGAGTAATTTGCTGCTGGCCTTTCCCCCACACATGCTCAGCTATACTGGCCAGAGAGCAGGGGGTGGATCTATGGCTCCTGTCATTCCCAGCTGCTTTCTGCCCCACTCTCCTAACAGCTGCTCCAGGGAGGGAATAAATGGTTGCACAGCCCAGATGATTCCTTCATGCCTGGAACTAAGGTCCCAGATAGCAACCTTGGAAGTTTTCAGGTCATTCCCAGAGATCAGACAGCAGACATGTTTGCAGAAACAAATTAGGGATGGTTTTCTTTTTGGATCTTTGACCTTCCAATGTGCAACCTTTCAATGGTTTCAGAGTAGCAGCTGTGTCAGTCTGTATCCGCAAAAAGAACAGGAGTACTTGTGGCACCTTAGAGACTAACAAATTTATTTGAGCATAAGCTTTCATGGGCTACAGCCCACTTCTTCGGATGAAGTGGGCTGTAGCCCACGAAAGCTTATGCTCAAATAAATTTGTTAATCTTTCAATGCTACTACTAGTACTATCTATCCTTCTTAGATACTTAGTACTTAGTTACTTAGATAGGCCCATCAATGCAGTATCACAATCATTAACACATTTATCCTCACAACATTCTTGCGAGGTAGGGAAGTACTATTAGCCCCATTTTATAGATGGGGAACTGAGGTACAGAGAGACTAGGGTCCAGAACTCCAACAGTATTTAAATCATTGAAATCAATGGACGTTAGGAACCCAAATACCGTTGTGGATCACGGCCTAAGTGATTTGCCCAAAAAAGTCTATGCAAAAACAGGGAATTGAACTGGTGTCTTCTAAGAACTCTGGTGACTTGACTTTCTGCATTTCCTTTTGACTTTTTTTAGATTCATTGATAAACTGAGGAAATTCTAAAAAAGGCAGGGTAGTTTCCTACATATCTGTACACCTCCTAGCATGTTTTTGTTGTTATTGACATAAATAATAATCATAATCATACCAGATGTTTTGTTTGGCATTCCATTTACTGTACCCGACAGCTATATTACACTCTCTTTTATTCTTCCACACCTTTAGTGTGGCAGCTTTTATTTCTTGAAAGCATTTCTTTTGCTAGGTACTATACCATAGTAACGCCACCCAGTTCACACCTGTAAAAACACCCTAGCAAAAAAGACGCTAAAACGTAAGAGCAAGAAGATGTTTACCTCAGTAAAACTGAACAAAATGTGAATATTATTTTTTCAATCCATGCTATTTTGGGAGTATGCCTACAGGGAAAATAGCCCAATACTAAGAATAATCTCTATCAATTGTCACACTCAACTGTGTTAAAGCACATCTTAATCCAAAAGATATTTTACAAAAAAGCCTTAACTCACAGAAGAAAGCAACAATCCCATTTTAATGAGCAACCTTTCTTAAGATTTTTGAAAGCAGCAAAATTGTACCAATTTCCATCAGCTGCAGATATTTCACTGTTAAAAAAAAAAACAAAAACGTGGGAACCTAAAAATCTTTCGACTCCTGTCTTTTTCAAACATTTTATTTTATTTTTCTGCAATGGAATTTCAAGGGTAGAGAAAGCAGAGAAAACAAACTTGACATTCAATTTTTTTTCCCCAGTGAAACCCTTGCTAATTCATTCACTTTGGTCCAGTGTGGAGTATTGTAATCATAGCCATCCACTGAAAAGATTTCTACAGAAGAAATGATTTCTACAGCAGGTTGCATGGCACATTACATAAGAGCAGGAACATTTGTCCTGCTGTCCTGGCTCAATTTCCACCTACCTACAAATAAAATATACTTTTTTCAGTCCTGAACTTCAATGCAGAGTTACTTTGTTTGAAGGCTTTATCTCAGATGTGGCCATGCATTTAAGCGACTTCTCTATATACAGGTTGCAAAGTCTATAGACTTTCTGAGATCCTTTGGATGAAAGGCACAATATAGACGTCGTTTATGCTTTGAGAGCTCTGCAGGGCTTGGAATGTGAATTCCCACAATCGGTATTGAGTATGCTGCAACTTTTATCTGGTGGAAATTTAAACCCAGAACATCTAAGGTACTGAATGTAATTGTTGCCTACACAGCATCAAAATAGCCACCCGGAACAGACCATTAACAGTTACTGTTGAAACGTATGAATTATAAACTTCTGAGTTAATACATATGACTTTGATAGTTTGATTAGAACTGCTGGAAAATGACAATGAACATGAAAAGAACAGGAGTACTTGTGGCACCTTAGAGACTAACAAATTTATTACAGCATAAGCTTTCGTGGATGTAGAAGTGGGCTGTAGTCCACCAAAGCTTATGCTCTAATAAATTTGTTAGTCTCTAAGGTACCACAAGTACTCCTGTTCTTTTTGCGGATACAGACTGACACGGCTGCTATTCTGAAACCTGTCAATGAACATGAAGTATCCTATTTGGCCACCTTATCTCCTTTCACCATAACCACTGCCTATAGGGACCAGCCTCACTATGGTCAGAAATGGTTAGAAATGTAGATTACAATTACTAATACTTCAATTATGAAAGAGGTTCTTCCTGGTACGATCTCAGATTTACCAAGAGAATGGAAGATGGAAAAGACATAGGTGTGGCAGTACAAAAAAGAAAGCAGATGAAGGAAGGGAAAGCCAAAAACTTGCGAGTAGACCTCTACCCCGATATAACGCTGTCCTCGGGAGCCAAAAAATCGTACTGTCTTATAGGTGAAACCGCGTTATATTGAACTTGCTTTGATCCGCCGGAGTGCGCAGCCTCCCCCCCCCCCCCCCCGGAGCGCTGCTTTACCGCGTTATATCCGAATTCGTGTTATATCGGGTCACGTTATATCGGGGTAGAGGTGTAATTATTTCTTCTTTATGATTTTGAGTGTTGCTAAATACCTGCCATCCCCGCTGACTTTAAGCGTTCATTGCTACAGAGCATATGTGAAAGGAGAAGAGAATAACAGCGATGACGTGATGGCCGACACAACCAGGACTCAACTGGAGACCTCCAGAGCTAAGAAGTATAAGCTTGAGCTAAAGCTCCGGAGCTTGGGCTGTAACCGTCTCATATACTCTGTGGATACGGCACAGAGGGGGACATATAACACACACTCACCAGTGAGTTACGACACATTTTCTCCTGGGCTACTTCACGCTAACCACAAGTTCTCATGAGAGGTCATGGAGTGCAGTAACTTCAGAAGTTAATTCAGAAGTTATTCTGTGACTTTTATATTAACTGCAGTAATTTTAAAATTACCTGGTAAGTTCTTAAAACAGACTGATTAACTGATACGTTATTTTATTATGGAAAAACCCCTGGGAAGCAGGGCCGGGTTAACTCTCCTCTGGGCCCGGAGCTATTAGCTTTTATGGGGCCCCTGTACAGAAGTCGTTTTCCTGGGAGGGAGTTTGGTGCAGGAGGGGGCTGGGGCAGGGGATTGGGGTGCAGGGTCTGGGAGGGAGTTTGCGTGCAGGAGGGGGATTCTGATCTGGGGCAGGGGGTTTGGGTGGATGAGGGGGTGCGAGGTGCAGGCTCCAGATGGGAGGTGCTTACCACAGGCAGCTCCCGGCCGGTGGCACGGCAGGGCTCAGGCAGGCAGCCTGCCATAGCCCCATGCTGCTCCTGGATGCGGCTGGCTCCTAACACATCTCTGCGGCTCCTGGGAAGAGGGGGACAGCATGTCTCCGTGCACTGCCTGCGCCCACAAGCGCCACTCCCATAGCTCCCATTGGCCGGTTTCCTGCCAATGGGAGCTGTGAGGATGGTGCTGGGGATGGGGGCATCATGTGGAGCTGCCTCCCCCCACCCCCTGCCAGGGGCCACAGAGACCTGGTAGCAGCCAGCCGCTTCTGGGAGTGACGTGGGGCCACGGCATGCAGGCAGCCTGCCTGAGTGCCCCACTACACCGCAAGACTTTTAGTGGCCTGGAGTTGGAGATTGCTACCTGTGATTTATTTTTGTGGGGCCCCCTTGAGCTGGGGCCCTGGGCTGCAGCCCTTAAACCCCTGCTTTAATCCGGCCCTGCTGGGAGACTGGTGTGTTAGAAGTATATTTAAACGTAATGTATGGACATATCACTGGGAATGAACAATTCAACTTCACAAGGCAATGTGACTTTGTACTGATGCAGCCTGTATATTGAAAAAGAGGAATGAAATATACCAGGAGTATGAGTAAGAACTATGAAAATGTTCTGAGACCTTGTGCATCAGGAGAGAGAGCGAAATGAAGAATCAGTGAAGAAATTGGATTCAGGTGGTTAAATGATAAATGAATTTCAATAGCTGAGAAAGTGCATAGTGCTGTCTCTCAGTAACTATTAGAAAAAGAACATTCCAATGGCAATGTTTTTGGCAAGCGCTTGGAAGGAGAAGAAATTTCTCAGGGGATGTCATGAAAATCATTGAAAACGGGTTGCTTTGAACTGTATAGTGCTGAGAGTTAATCAATGAAGACAACATAAAAAGTGTGGCTGGATGCATTCGAGATAGGTTTGTATGGAGAACATAACACATCAGCTTGGAAAACAGAGTCATGATGGAAATAATGAGAAGCATAGATGTGTGAGCAGCACAACAACATGTCAGTAAGAAAACAAAAATAGGGATGATGGAAAAATCAATGTGTGAAGGAGGTGATGGAAATGGTTCCAGCAGAAAATGGAGTGTACATCATTAGGAATGCGTCTAGGAAAACCCAGATGGAATACTAACGACAACCAGAAAACAAGGGATGAGGAGAGCAAAATCAAGGAGAGTAATAGTTTGTGTTCTTGAAATAGGAGACAATATCCAGTGAACGTCTCTTCTGATAAAAATGTTACCGTATGCAAGATTCCCATTCTTTCCATGAATGGAAACTAGCAAATAGCAAATAATTTAAGCAGGATTTTTCAAAGGATCCTAAGGGAGCTCAGAGCTTCAGGTCTGGGAAAGGTCCTCAGAGTGTTACAGCTAAATACAAGTGGAACAGATAGACCTGAAGAGCTCTGTGTAGCTCAAACGTTTGTCTCTTTCAACAACAGAAGCTGGTCCAATGAAAGATATTACCTCACCCACTTTGTGTGTCTAACAAAATTTAAGATGTTTGGGCAGATTTTGCTGTCAGCTATGACAGCATATATCCAGAATAACTTTATTGACTTGAAAGGAGTTATTCTGGATTTACATCAGTGTAAAATGGGCAGAATTGGGACCATTTGTTTAATAGTCATACATCTGTTAATTTTTTTTTTAAATTGACTTCTTCAGTTAGATCATGCCAACTTGCAAAGAACTTTCAATTTCTTACAGCGGAATATAGGCCAGTGTTTCTATTACTATCACTAAATAGGCATCACAGAAGATTTTACTTATTCAAGAATTTCTTTGAACTACATCCAGTAATTTAGGACCGTTTCATTTAGATAAGAGCCTTATCAACTATATGCAAAAATAGCATCCCAGGAATGTAGGACTGGAAGGGACCTCGATAGGTCATCTAGTCTAGTCCCCTGCACTAAAGCAGGACTAAGTATTATCTAGATCATCCCTGACAGGTGTTTGTCTAACCTGTTGTTAAAAACCTCCAGTGAGATTCCACAACCTCCCTAAGTAATTTGTTTCAGTGCTTAACTACCCTGACAGGAAATTTTTCCCGAGGTCTAACTTAAATCTCCCTTGCTGCAATTTAAGACCATTACCACTTGTCCTGCCCTCAGGGACAACAAGAACAATTTATCACCCTCACAACTACCCTCATCATTAGGGGGTACTATGGTGCAGTATGGGAGATCTAGACCTACAACAGAGCCTGGCTTATAGGGGAGAATGGGAGCATATGGCACCACTGCAGCATTTCCAAATCAAAATATTTAGGTTTTTTATTTTATGCTGAAAAGTCAAAAGTTTCCAGGGGAAAAAGGCCATTTTCTGACCAGCTCTAGTGAGCAGGTAATTCCTGCCTAGTACAAAGTCAGTTTGGGGAGCAGCCCCGTAGCCCAGTCATAGCAGGAATCATTATCTAGCAGTGATGGTAGTGTCACAGTCCCCTCAGAGCCATTATTATTTTAGGTTTGCTGTCAACCACCAGCCTGTAAGAATTGTAAAATACTTGAACTACACGGCAACTGGATACATTGCAAACAGTAACTTCCTGTTCCACATTACACACTGCTAGAAATTGTTGTAAGGACATTTAATCTTTGGACAATGGCAGAACCACTCAATCAGTTTGCTGTATTGTGTCATTTTGCTGAGATCTTTAGCAGACATTTCATACAATTACCTACTTCTGCGACTTAAAAGGAAAAGCCTTTGATCCATCAGAATCTTTTGGGAATCAGTCTAGTCTGGGATAGCTCTTTTCTCTCAGCATTTAAAAATGCTGCAGAATCATCATTTTTTTTTTTATGGAGATATCCCATCTCCTAGAACTGGAAGGGACCTTGAAAGGTCATTGAGTCCAGCCCCCTGCCTTCACTAGCAGGACCAAGTACTGATTTTGCCCCAGACCCCTAAGTGGCCCCCTCAAGGATTGAACTCACAACCCTAGGTTTAGCAGGCCAGTGCTCAAACCATTGAGCTATCCCTCCCCCCCATCATGCCTTGTGGTCACCTTTGCTCAGCTTTCAAATGTGAGAAATTTTATGTGATATGACTTTTTCTGACACTGAGTCTAGCTTGTTATGTAACCCAGAACACTGATCTATCAGAACGACCTACAGAATACTATGCCCAGTATATATTTTCAATGTGCAATTTTCCACAATACTCCCGTTACTCTTGATGGAACCTGCAAGCGAAGCTCTCTGTATAACCGGTGACAAGGTCCCTTTACCCAACTGAACCATTTCACAGGATAATGAAGGACATGTTGAAACTTTAAGGTTACAATCTGTTACATATTTGAAAAAAAATGATAAGCCTTTATTGAAAACGTCATATGAACGTGAGTATTTAGAAGGTTGCCTTGCGATCACAGATGGCAAGTTAATATTTTCCCAGAGTGCAATTTGGGGGAAGAATATAAAAATGGAATATGAAAATGATCACTTTTCCAGTATAGTAAATGTATCAATCACTGCATCAGACAATTATAATCTAGATATGCCAGACATACACCTGCCCCTGCGTGAGAGAAGGCACAAGAAGTCTTTCCCTCTCTGCGCTTCTGTTCCCTCCTGCAAAATGCTACTGCAATATTGACATTTACAGCGAAGTATAGTTCACCAAGGCAGTCTGTCTGGAAGGCAGCATGATCCAGTTTATTCTGCCATTGGCTAAGACACAGGAGAACTGGGTTCTATTCCACTAGTTGGGTGGGTGATGTTAGGAAAGTCATTCAGCCTCTGTTTTCTTATCATACTGACCTCCTGTGCAGAGCACTTCGTGATCTACAGCTGAACAGTGCAGCTAGTGAATGGCTCTATTATTCCACCATTTTTGACATATGGTGCATGGTGTCTACTAATCTCTCTATAATGGGGTGGCTTGCTCCTTAAGGGCTGGGGTTAGCCAACCCGATCACAGAATAAACCAGATCTGGGACAGATCAGAGGGATTGCCCTATAAAGAGCAACAGGGGCCTAAAATGAAGCTGGAAAACTCAGGAAACTATAGCGAGACTGCAGAGAATGTGAAGTGCTGGGAAGACTCTGAGACCAAGGGAGCTGTGAAAAAAAGAGGCGCTCGGGGAGCAGGAAGCTCCTATGAGGAAACCATGATAGGGTTTGGGACTAAACATTTGGAGGCCCATTGGCCAGAATCAGAAGACTGAGCTCCAGGTAGGGAAAGCTGGGAGAATGGGCTATGAGAACAAGATTGGGCCAGAGGAAGAGCGCTGGCTGTGAGAGAAGACCCCAGCGCAAAGTGTGGACTTTATGTGGTGATGAAATTACTTTGCGGATACTGAGGACTGTTAGAATTATTTCTGTTATTAAACTGGGCCCAGGCAGGGGTAGTGTTATCCATGTGTACAGTTCTTAAGGGGGCCCTGAAGAGGGATAAGCAGAAGCGGGGTGCCTACAAAGCTTAGTAAGCGACCACCTGCTACACTCTCTGACCTCTCGGAGCCTCTTCGTGGTTCTCTCATTGTATTTGGCTTTTAAACTCTTTGGGGGCAAAGAATCCAGGTTAATCAGTTTTGTAAAATGCCCTGAACATCTATGGCCCAATTCAGAGAACTGCAGTGTTCTGAGAGCCCTCAGCTCCCCCAAAAGCTGAGGATGCTCATCACCCTACAAGAAGGACTAGGTCCCTGTGGCGTGACATCAGTCAAGTCACTGAAAAGTGGTTAAGCAACCTACAGATGTGTAATAAGCTTTTGTTCCAGGAAAATCATCCGACAACAGAAAAAACTTGGAGGCATCCAGTTAAAGCACAGAGGGAAGTTGGAAGATTCATTCCTCTCTTATGGAATCCCTATTTCATATGCAAAAAAGGGTGTTGAATTGTGGACTATAATTCTAATAGAAAGTTCAGACCTGCTCCAAAGACCATTGACGGTATTGGAAAGACTCCCACTGACTTCATGAACAAGGAGAATGAAATGATAAACCGAACAGATTTCAGCTAACTTGGAGATTTAGGAGAAAACTGAAATCTAAAACCGTGGCAATCTACCTCAATGCAGCCTCTTGGAACTCTCATATTCACCACTGTCATGTAATTATGATATGTTTTGTACAAAGTATGTCATGTAAGAGATCATAGGAAAGATCATGATCTGCTGAAACCCACTGTTCTGTGTGTGTGTGTGTGTGTGTGTATATATATGTATATGGTTGTTATTGAAATATGTTGTAAGATTTGGGAGTCGTCCCAGGCTATTTCTCCAGTGACAACAAAGGAGATGACCACACCCAGGAAGGTGTTAAATGACCAATAATCATCAGGGTAGTTGTAGACAGGGGATTTGAAATTCTGTAAGAGAAGCACCACACAATGGGGATTGCTCAACTCTGTGACTCAGCAAGGCCCACCAGGCATGCCTGGGCTAGTTTCTTTTCAGGGATATGGATTATGCTTTTTGAGTATAAAATAAAGGACAGCGGCATCATGCTTTTACTTTTCTCCTCCCTCACCTATGCTGGAAGCAACAAAAATGCTGGGAAGACAAAATCGTGAACTGAGGAGACTGGTCCCAGGCTTAAAGGGAAAGCCTGTGTATTAAGGACTATAACCTACCTGCAACATCCAGTGGGGTGAGATAAACTACTTGATCCAAATATTGCTCAGACTAACACGGTTTTAGACTGCATGCTTACCTTTTATTTTCTTTGGTAATTATCTCTGACCTTTTGTGCCTACCACTTATAATCATTTAAAATCTACCAGTAGTTAATAAATCTGTTTTATATTTTATCTAAAACAGTGTGTTTTAGTTCAAGTGCTTTGGAAATCTCAGCTAAGATTACAAAGGCTAGTGTGTGTCCTCTCCGCATCAAGGGAGAGGCAGACTGGGTAATGAACTTACTCTGGTCAGGCCTCTGACCAGGGCAAGATGGGACAGTTCTGGGGTGTCAGGCTGGAGGCTTGGGAGATTTGCCGGTGCCTTTCTCTGTGTGATTTGTGAGTGGCTCAGGCAGCATTCATGCAATCTACCCGGGTGCGAGGCTCCACATGCAATTGTGCATAACAACGCCTGGAGGGGTTTGCAGCTTGTCACTAGCAAAGCATTCTGAGAGACAGCCCAGGCTGCAGAGTTAAGAGAGCCCAGCGGTACCCCAGGTCTAGGTTGTACCCTGGGGATCCTGTCACAAAAACCATCTCCTTTTTCTCTCACACATCTAAGCAGAGAAAAGTTGACTCTTCAAACCTGCTCTGAGATTCCTTCCAGATAATGTAGTCTGTTCAGTGTTTCAGAGCAACACAATTGTCTATCAAAAAACAAGTTTGTATCTAAAAAAAAGCCCAGAGCTACTGAACATGTTTTTCCCCCCTTGGATCAAGTGTCAGCAGCTGTGGAGAAAATATTTGACAGTGGCATATTTTATTAGATCAGCTGTCAGATCAATTCTTTTATTCCTTTAAATAAAAGCATTAAAAAAGCAAATTTATAAGGGAATTCTCTGTGTAGAATTCTATGAAACTCACCTACAAAAGTCTGCAGATGTGAAATTCTATACATTTCCATATGAAGTCATTATGAATTCTACCTGAGTTAAGACTGGGTAAAAACTAAGTAGGAACATAAAAATGCAGCCCATAGAATGAGCTAATAGCATAATTAAAGTACATCAGTGTATTTTCTGTTTCATCCCCCTTCTGTAAACATTAATGGGCAATTTTATAAGACACATTCATGTAGTAGCATAAGAAAACCTTATGAAATGAGATGTTAATTAAAAGCTTTGTTTAAAAAAGTGATGTGCCTTGTGGCTCAAATATAGAGCAACAAACATGACAGTATCTAGATGTTGCAAATGTAAACATGTTAACATTCTAGCTAATGGACATGAAGGGCTGTGTTTATGACCTCAGCAGAGCAATTAACAATACTTTGATAATAACAAGAGCAAATAGATACATGATACACTGTAGGGGTTCTGTTTGAGCAAAGAATTTGTCTTGGCCAAATCATGCTGGCCTTACTCACATGAACAGTCCCATGGATTTTAGTGGTGAAAGCCTGAATGAGTAAGTCCCATAATAGTGATGAGGAACAGCAGATGCCCACAGAATGTGCATAGCGGAGAGATCTGGGGCAGGGTATATGTTGGGTGGGCTGCTTTAATGTAACATTCTCTTGGTCAGCTTTACAATGGTGGGGTGATTGCTTCCACCAATACAAGAGTAACCGGATAATGCTGTATCCAACGGGAAAAGAATCAAAAACTCTAACATGTCCTAGTTCTTGCTTCAATCATACTAATTTCTCTCATTGTCTTTAATGCCTGAGACCTGGTCTACCTTTAAAATTAGGTCGATGTAGTGACATCACTCAAGGGGCTGAAAAATCCACACCCCTGACTGATGTAGGTATGCCAGCCTAACCCCCAGTGGGAGATGCAGCTAGGCTGACAGAAGAATGCTTCCATCAACCTAGTTACCTTCGCTTAGGGAGATGGTGTTCCTACACCCAATGGAAAAACCCCTTCTATTGGTGGAGTCTGCGTCTACACTACAGGGTCATGCTAGCATATATACGGCACCATAGCTGTGTTGGTATAGTTCCCATAGGGTAGACATGGTATGAGAAAAGAGTGAGGTCTGGTCAACACTACAAAGTTAGGTCAGTTTAATTACCTGGATCGGGACTGTGAAAAATTTCATGCCCTGTGCAACATAATTAAGCCAATGTAACCCGGTGTAGACGCCACGAGGGCTATGGAATAATTCTTCCATCTACCTAGCAATAGCCTTTCAGCTATTGTTCTGTCGCTGCAGTAAGTGTCTATACTGCAGCGCTGCAGCTGTGTCGCTGTAGCATTTCTAGTGTAGACCTACCCGAATACCAAGTGCAGAATAAGGATCCCACTGAGATACAGCTGTATTAAGTATTTTGACTTTAAGTTTGTCTTTTGACACATGCCCCACTCCCACTATACATATGCATGCTTAAGGACTGGATTTGGGCATTTGGGCCTGGATTCAGCAAAACATTTAAGTATGTGCTTAATTTAAAGCACACGAGTGGTCCCATTGAAATCAATGTACTGTAGATTCACAATGACAGAGATTCCGAACATTCATTTTGGGTCTGATACTTCTTTAAATTTCTGTCCCTTTAAACCAATCCGGCAGTGCGAAGGGGGAAAGTATGGTAAATTATATTTAAACTCATTTTACTCTGTCAGAGTGGTGTGAAGGGGGCTTATTGTAAATAAGAATCAGGCTTGTTCTGTTTTGATTTTACATAAGTGTAATATATGTCATTTTAACACAAACTTGAAAAATACAAACTGTTATTCAGGCAAACATATCAATTTTTTATAGTTACAAAAATAAAAGGAAACTGGAATTTTGTACTTAGGACTTGAAATTTTCTAAGCATTCCACTGTTTAGCTAAGAAATATTGACTGAGAAATTTGATTATTTTTTGCAATATAACAGAAATGAATAGTGGCTTTGGCACTTATAAGACGAGGCAATGATTTGAAAACATCAGGTTTTCACTTTCCAAGTCTTGTTTCTTGCTCAGTTAATATATGAATGTTTGAAGCCTTTCACATATGATTAGATACACACAACAAAGAATTTAATGTGAGAAACAGAAAAGTTTTTGTCTTAACCCACAAGCTTGATTTGAACTAAACAATGACAACAAAAAACAGTTTGTTTCATGCCTGAGACATTTTCCCCAAGAAGTTCTTTTCCAAGTATATTTTTTGGTTTTTATTTTCAGTATGCCTCATACAAACATCAGACCCAAACTTGCCGTCTCCTGGTGCATGTATGGAAGTTTCGTATGTGGAATTAATACAGATTATAGCCCACTTCTTGAAATCAAATTAGCGATGTCCAGACTGTTTAAAGAAGATTAGATATTAGAAAAGAATTGTTCTTCTCTAAGATTTGACATTCTAGCTAGCATAGCCTTGTGCACAGTAAAGGTGTGCTGGAATTACATACAACAGTATCTCGGAGGAGTCTATAGGGAACACACAGCAGAAGACATTTTCAGAAACAATAAAAAAAACAACCCTTCATTTGCAATCTGTGAGTCTGATCCTGCATCCCTAATTCATTCCTGTTTGTGTCACTGTGTAGCAAGATTTAAAAAAATAGCTTTAATTCTCTGGAGAAATGTCTGCCTAAGGATGCATATTCCATGGATTTAAAGTACACAAACATAGTGCCTGACCTGAATTATGCTGAATTCAACAGCAATCCTTTCACTGAATTCAAAGGGCTTTGGATCAGGCCCACTGTGCATAATGGTCCTTCATTTTCATTTTTTATTTTCTTTAAAATTTCCCAGGAATTTATGGGTGTTTATTAAAAAACATTAAAAAGGATGAAAATTGGTAAAACCTGAAAACGAAGGGCCAGTATCCAGGGGCGTATAGTGGTGCCTGGTATTCACAGGAGGCCACATGCAGGGGTGTGCGATGGGTTGTGAAGGCAACCTTCAGCTCCTTGTGGGCCTACTGCTGAAGCAGTCAGGTGGTCTCAGGACCCATCTCCCTGCCTGTTTCATTCCCCTACTATGCAGGAGAAGCAGATGGGGCATGGCCCAGGCTCAGGGGGACTTTGTCTGGCAGGGAAAGGAGACGGGGACTAATAGCCAGCTCCTTGCCCATCTTGCGTCCCCACTGCACAGGGAACCGGGTGATAGGGGAGTCAGACAGGAAAGGAGCCCCTCTTGACTTCCGGGACCAGGCTCCCTGCTTGTCTCACTCCCCCACAGTGCAGCACCCGCTGCCAACTCCTCTGCACACTGGCTGTAGGCTGTCCCGCAGGCATTCTGCCAGGGGAGCAGCTGGGTCCGGGGAGTTTCAGCGTTTGCAAAATTTGAATAAAAACAAAAAAATCGGTAAAACTCGAATGCTTGCTTTTTCAAAAGGGATTTTTCAGGGACATTTGTTAAAAACTGAAAACAAAAGGTCTTAATAATACAGTAAAGTTTATGAGCTGTGTGAAAGAGTCCTTTCCCCAGCAGCTCCACAACCTCCCAAATCCCTTCCCTGCTCCCTCTAGTCCATGATAGCTAGGGTTATCTATG
The DNA here is from genome assembly GCF_013100865.1 of Trachemys scripta elegans. NCBI lineage: Eukaryota > Metazoa > Chordata > Testudines > Emydidae > Trachemys > Trachemys scripta. The sequence goes on along the minus strand of NC_048300.1, from coordinate 10,192,781 downwards.
GCTATATGTATTATTTATGTATTTGTATTTGTTGTGTTTTAATTATCAGAGGGGTAGCCGTGTTAGTCTGAATCTTTAAAAAGCAACAGAGGGTCCTGTGGCAACTTTTGAGGTTCTTACCCACGAAAGCTTATGCTCCCAATACTTCTGTTAGTCTTAAAGGTGCCACAGGACCCTCTGTGTGTTTTAATTGACATATACATGCCCAGAGAAATCATTAGGGGAGCAGAGCAAGGACTGGATGGTTGTCAAGCCGTTTGGGAAATGAAAGCTGATACCAGTGCAGAAAATACAAACTGACTTTCTATACAGCGAAAGCAAAATGACACCAGAAGCAAAAAGCTGAGTTGGTCTGGAGAAATGGCTCTTGACGCAGCTGTCTGGCAGGCCAACTTCCAGTATGTATGATGCTCAATGTTAGCATACTCTTGATGTGCTAAGTATTAAAGAATACTAAGTATTCTCAATAGTGTAGGCTAAAGAAGAAGAAACATTCTAACACTTGTAGTTGCCAACCTTACAGACTATGGGGTATCATCCGAAGACCACGGAAGTCAATGGATACTCCCATTAACTTCCTTGGGTTTGGATCAGGCTCTACATCACTACTTAAGACTAGAAGACTGGACTAGGCTTGGTGGAGAGATTAAATAAATTTAAATGGAAAGAAATACAATGAAATCAATACAGTGCCCAATTCAAAGCAGTTCAACGTTTTTAAAAATGATCTGAGCATAGAAACTAGTGGACACCCAACCACCTCACAAAGCCAACAAGCAATTTGATCTGAAAAATCTAATATGGGAATAGCAGGTGAATGGCATAGGTCAAGGAGATTCATGGCAGAACTTAATGGGAAAGCCTAAAAAACTTGCAGAACTCCTACCTCTATTCTGTCAGACTCCACACAAGTGCTACCCAGCAGATCAGTTTCTCACATTCATGAGCCCCCACATTCAGCCAGAATTGTCACACTGAATAAAATGACAAGTAACACATGGTTATTGATATATGTACTGAGTACTGAGTACTCAGTACATAAATCAGTAACCTTGTGCGCCCTGTCTTTTTAAAACACTTGGTTCATCAATCCTCTGCTGAATAAAAGACTCAAATGTCCTAATGCCATGATTTTACTTCAAATGCTGCATGTGCCATTTTCAAATGCTCATGAAAACAGATCACAGAAGTTATGAGGTTATAGCTTACTTGAAGCACAACAGTCATTCTCTGCATATTCAGGGTACTTTTCTCACACAGCTTAAGCTTTTCTTTTATCATCTTTGACCAGCATGCATGCCTCAAGTAGGGTGTCACGCAATTGGACTGAAATTTTGGCCAGTGGCTGTAACACTCGATTAATTTTCAGGCATATCCGCATTTATCTGCAAAGTGGAACAGCGCGTGATTATACATTCTACAGAGTAGCTGCCATTTAAAAGTCAATATTTGCCATATAGTTATTTTCTATGCTACATATGGGGGAAATGGTGGTATTTCAGATACCATTGTGGTAAATGTTCGCAAACAATGACTTTTTAATGTGACAGCTGTTTTTTTTCCCTCAGTGAACTTCCATACTTCGAAAGATTCCAGCTTGTCAGTAAGCTCAGTGTTGTACATTTTTTTAAACAATATTTGAGTTCATTTGAGCCACAGTTTCCCATATTTTTCTTACAGCATTGTTTCAGCATGGTGTAGCTCACACTTATTTCCCTCTTCTGTGAACTCGAACAGCTGACAACCTTGGCTTTGTTTGGATGAAGGAAACATTAAACATAAAATATCGTAACACACTCCATTAGATTGATCCCTTATGCTGTCAGACTATAATGTTTGTCTTCTATCTGCAGTGAACAACCGTATACTTATTCTTGTTTAACATAATTTAATATTGTTTTGATTCCAAAGATGGAATCAGATGAAGAGACGAGCTCAACTAGATAAGTGAACACTGGCTAACTTTGAACCAGAGGACGTTCAGTAGCTCTGGGCTTCCCAGTCACTATCTGTTGGATTTCTAGAGGTAAAGAAGGAGAGTGTGAATTTTAAAAGGATGTAATTAAATTATAAACTTCTTGGAATGCACTTTCATTTATTTCTTCACCTGCCCATAGCCTCCTATTAATGCTAGTTATTTTAGTTCTGTATTCACAGTATTGCCAATCCCATGCATTCAAAAATTGTGAGACAGGCCCCCAAAATCATGAGATTGGTTTGAAAATCATAAGATTTTAAAAAATAATAGTAGTAATAGTAATAATAATAATAGTGTCAGGTTCACTTATTTGGCCTTCTGGTTTCTGAGCTTGTAAGGGTTCATGTTTTCAAGCTTTTCTCCACAATCACAGGTTTAAGAAACTTACTATTTTTAAAATGAAAGCTGAGATTCTCATGTATTCCTATGGATCCAGGAGCTGGGACTTTCAGAAAAGAACCCAATATCTCATGACTAACGATAAAATTACAGTAGTTGGCAACACACATCAGAGGATCTAATTTGCAGACCACAAATAAGCCTATGCTTTGCACATGCACAACTGCACCTCCACGTTGTCGATACCACGAGCCTGAGGACAAATGAGAAACCTGCATGTCTATTTAGATCACCTCTGTGTTTCATGTGCACATCCACAAACCCAAGATTTGTTTGAGCGACGCCTCATCATAAATTAGTCACAAATTATTGGTCATATTTACTCTCTGATTTCCTTTTTCTCTCATTTGCCTTCTATGCTCCTTTGATATCTTTTTGACAAGAGTAGATCATATAAATACAAATGCAAACAGAGCATACAAACATTTTGCAACTCACTAATTAGCAGCCATTTTAAAAATATAGATAAAGAGGGATGTTTGGGGGTTTTATTTATTTTATGCCTTTTTTTGTTGTGGGAACTTTGCTAATATGGCACTGATATTATTCTCTGACAAAGGCTACTGAAAGATGGCCATGGTTACAATTAAGGATAAGTTTATGTCACGGATTCCATGACTTTCAGGGACCTTGTGACATTTCCCGCTTCAATCCCGGAGCAGCCAGCAGCCGTGGGGGGCCCCGGAGTGCCGAGCTGCCAGGACTGCAGTGGGTCCCTGGTGCAGCAGGACTCGAGTTCTCATCCTCTCTCCCCCCCCCCCACCCTGGCTTCAGTTGTCCCCCATCACCTCCTCTCCCCATTATTTTTAGTATAAGTCACAGGCAGGGTCACAGGCTTCTGTGAATTTTTGTTTATTGCCCACAACTTGTCCATGACTTTTACTAAACATAACTGTGACAAAATCTTAACTTGAGTTATAATGTATTTATCTAAAGGGATGCAAACATACAACAGATCTCTCCAGTACAATCAATACCATTAAAATTAAACAGCTTGATTCTTGAACAGACAAGACTTTTTTCCAGCACAGGCACAAAACCTATTGGTTTAGTTACGGTGACCATATTTCCACAATCAAAAAAGAGGACACTGGGGGGAAGGGGGAGCCCCGCTCTAGCCCCGCCCCCACCCCATCCACTCCCTCCCACTTCCCACCCCCTAACTGCCCCCCTCAGAATCCTCGACCCCCCCGTTTCTTGTCCCGACTGCCCCCTCCTGAGAACCCCCCACCCTAACTGCCCCCCTAGGACCCTACCTGTCCCCTGACTGCCCCAACCCTTATCCACACCCCCACCCCCAGACAGACCCCCGGGACTCCCACGCCCAATTCAACTGCTCCCCGCCCCTGGCAGGACCCCCAGAACCCCCGACCCATCTAACCCCCCTTGCTCCCTGTCCCTGACTGTCCCAAACCCTCTCCACACCCCTGCCCCCCGACAGGACTCCCCTTACCATGCCCATGCCGGTCAGATGCTGGCTCCACGTGGAGGCAAAACGCTGCCGGGCTGCCCTCTGCAGAGTGCTGAGGCAGGGGGAGGGGGAAGCAGGGGAGGGGCTCTGGGTGCTGGAGGCCAATGGGATCGGCTCAATCAGGCCCAGCCGCCCAATCAGCCACGCTGCACTCTGCATGGAAGGGAGGGAGGGAGAAAAATCCCGGACTTTTTAGCCTTATTACCAATTCCTCGCGGACGGCTATTTAAAGATGAAAAAGCCGGACATGTCTGGGGAAATACAGAAGGATGGTAACCCTAGTTTAGTAAACATGTGTTCCTAAAAATATCTGGTCTTCCATCACATGAGAAAAGCTGCATCTCTTTTGCCCCCTTGCCAACTAGTTCTACCAAATCTTTACCGCGCTGTAAATTCATGTCTCTAGCAATGAATGTCTCTGTGTAGAAAATGGATTTACTTCTAATCAGCATCTGCCAGAGACCATGCTACTACTGTACAGATATGATACTTTGTTGCACAGGTAAAAGTTGACTTTGAATTTTTTTTCTCTCAACACTTATTTGCTCTAATTAAGTCTTGCACTTCATTTATCTAGCATCTGTAATACAGAAGGCTCCAGTGAGCAATGTGAGAATGCATATCTCCAATGAAATACAGTTCATGTCAACATCTTCCTATTTCTTGAGATCATACTGTAAAAATGTATCTAAACTACTGCACAGTAAAAAGGTTTTCCTCAGAGGCTGCATATTGTCTCCATTCCTCTTGGCAGCACAACTGTATTTATTTATTTATTTATTTATATACAGAAGGATTTATCATCTTCTTGATAAACACACGTAACCCATACTTATGCAAACAGAAGGTATACATGCACATCTGGCAAAGACTATTATAAATAATTTAGGAAAGGCTTTAACGTTCTTTCTGAACATGCTATGTTGTCAGTGTAGCCAACAAGGTCAATAGCAAAATCTCCGAGATTGAATGCAAGCTTTTAACATCTCATTTCTTTACATGATTGGAAATGTGCCAACCACCCACAAACTCGTACAGATCTGATTGCAATTTCTGGTCTTGAATACAACTAGTACTTCCTTTTTGTCCCCCCCCCCCCCCCGGTATTCTAAATGATCAACTTTGTGCCAAAATTACGATGTCCATTTAATCAAACAAAATGTATTCTTGTCCTCTCCAACTGCCTACTCAGAAGGCTGCCTTCTTACCCTCATCAGCTAAAGGGTTACAAAGCAGTGTCTTAAGGATTCTTCTTGCTGGAGCAGACCATGTTAATTCAAATGCAGATGCGAGGATGGTTACAACTCCTCAAGCAGTTACTCAGTATGCTGATGGTCCCCTTTTCTGATTTTCCCAGACATAGAAGAGTGAGCCAGCATGTTAAGTAACGGAGACTGGCAGAATGCTCCTGCCGCATTGGTATCGGCTTCCTCCGCGTGATTTCCCTTTGACCCACATGGAGTCAACTTGGACTTTATAAGGATATTTCTTTGCTATTTCCATACCACACAGACAGTTGAAAATCTGGTCTGATGCTAAAATAAGATTTAAGTAACATTTTATATTCTATTGTCACACTCTTTAGGCAAAGGAAAAAAGACACACACTATAGCAGACATGATCCTAATCTGGTGCAAACAGACATAGTTCCATTGAAGTCAGAGCTACACCACCAGTGGATTTGACTCTATCCTGTATTCCTTAGTCTGCAAGTGCAATTTTCTTTGGCTGCAGCTATAGTTCTGTGCAGGGAGTCTAGTGAAAGTTCTCCAAACAAAACATGGCTTCTAGAACTCTAGAGGATTCTTTGTTGTTGTTGGGTTTTGTTGTTCCTTTTTTGGGGGTGGGGTTTAAACTAGGGCCTGATCCAAAGCCCATTTAACTCAATGCAAAAGCTCTCACTGACTTCAAGAGTCTTTGGATCACGCCCAAATTTCCTACAAGCGGTAGCCATCTGTAACGTTCTTTGATATCAGCAGCAGGACTCCACATTGTTTCGTGCTTGTAAAGATACATCTGTATGGTTCTTGGCGTCACAAAAATTACAGCCACGACACTCAGAGTGGGGAATAATAAATAACACTTCCACAACACTTCCACAACCCATGCTCAACAGCAGAGATGACCTGTGCCTGCCTATGAGGGGGAGGGGGCAGAGTGAGGGCAGACGGCTTCAGCAGTGTTACTGAGCATGCTCAGCCTGCGTGAGCATGCTCAGTACAAGCCAAGCAGCAAATTTGGGGGGGGGGACACAACACGTTACCCTGTATGCCTCCCCATGTGTCGCCCCTCTGTTGAACAGAACTGGAGAGGGAAAAATAACGAAGCTGAGAGACAATCTGACCAAACTGGTAGGGCTCAAGAGCCTTGCAACCACTATGCTCTTTTAGCCGGCTGGCAAAGCTTTATCACTGTCAAGAAGTGTTTGGCCAGGCCATTTTGGCTGTGCCAATGCTGTTCTCATTCCAGAAGCATCCTGGAAACTCAACGCAAATTTCTACACCACAAGCAGCTACAATACACCGGTCTCCAAGGGGGCTTAATGCAGAAAAAGAAAATACAGGAAGTAAACAGAGAAAAACCATGGCTAGTTCTAAGGAAGTGGGAGAAAGAACAGTATCATCCATTATGGGGTTTAAGAAAAGGTTGGTTTGTCACTCCTCCAAATTTACGCAACACAATCCATTTAGTTTGAGTGCCAGAGTGCACTTTATAACACAGACAAATGAATCCGGAAAAGATTAACAATATAAAACAGTGGTGGATAAGGGCTCTAAATAAAGCATTAAAATAATATTACCAAAGCATGCTTAGTTCACTATTTTTTTCCATTTTATTTAATTCTTTAAAGAATATTTGTATGCTACTATATTTACTTTTTGGAATATTGGGCGGATCTCTCCAAGGGACATCCTTCACACAGGATTTTTTTCATTCAAACGGCAAGAGCAACCTCGCTCAACAAATTCCTGGAATTTTGTTGAAGATTCTCCAAAAACGTATGACTAGATCAATATTTTTTCTATCTTTTCTCCAACAGCGTTCATAGCTTTTAAGGCCAAAAGGGACCATTAAATCATCTAGTCTGACCTCATGTATAACAGGCTCAAAGAGAAAGTAATTAACACAATTTAACACTATTCAAGAGTCACTATTTTCTCCCCAACATATTGTACAATCAATAGCATAATAAATACTGATATCTCACTCTTAAATAGGACCTGGGTGTACCAACTTGGTCAGGTGATTGTGTTCGGGCAAAACATTGCATCTATCTTCCCAGATGCTCTTATGGTCCAATCTTTCTAGACTCTAACAGTCTCTATAATCCAGTGCTTGTTAAACAGCATACATATAAATGAAGCCACTTGTATCTAAATGACTATAGCCTTAATGGATTCTTATTTCAGTCTATGTACACCTCTACCCCGATATAATGTGACCCGATATAACACGAATTCTGATATGACGCGGTAAAGCAGTGCTCCGGGACGGGGGGGGGAGGAGCTGTGCACTCCGGTGGATCAAAGCAAGTTCAATATAACGCAGTTTCACCTATAATGCGGTAAGATTTGTTGGCTCCCGAGGACAGCGTTATATCAAGGTCGAGGTGTATTTAACCATAGGTAAAATATTGGACCCTTGTTGGAACATCATCTAACCAAGCACAAGGCAAAAATGAAGGTAAAAGGAAGAGGGAAATCTCATATGTCATAAATTGCTCTGATGCCCTTTTCCCTAAATCTACCCAATGGAATTTATTGTAAATCTGTTTAATCTGGTACTGATATTGGTATTTCTCCCTGATATTAAATACATTAATTCTGCCTGTTCAATCATGCTGATTTCACAGTTTGTATAAGCAAAGTGCTGTAGTATTTTGCCAATAAGTTAATAGACCTGCTGCAGTTTTGTAGGTCTTCAAGAGTGAATTTTACATGTCTGATTCTGAAAGATTTTGCATGTTTTATTATAGTCGAATCAGAAAGTTGGATAATTAGGACCTTATCCAAACCCTACTCAAATCCAACCATTTTCTTTACCAATTCCCACCTTAAAGTTACTTGTTTTCTGGACAAACCTCCGAGAAATTGTTTTGCTGCTAGGTGTGACCATTTTGTTTGATGTTACTACACTAGTGGCTCAATTTTCCTTTCTCTCCGAGTCTCGCTCAGAAAGAGTAAGAGGAGGGACCAAAAAGAGTTGATCACAGTTCCCTGATTCAACACATCTGACATTTGTGGAGAATCAGGCATAGCAAAGCTCCACTCCACCATGACTCCTTCTTCTCCCTCCCACCCATGCCATGACTTCCCCTTACCTGGGGGAGGGGTGAACAGCTGGCACAGGAGGTGGTGAAGATACTGGTGGAAATCTTGCAGAAGTGGCAAGTTGCCCTGCACAGGAGAAATTCTCCATTGGCCATCTTAAACTGCTTTAAAACCACTTAGCCGACCATTTATTAAATATAAAGAGGTTGATATTAAATGATTAGTGTGATGTTACACTCCATATTCTTCATGGAAATATTGTTATGATATGAATATGGCATAACTACGATATGTTTCATGCAAGATGGGTCATGTGAGATATCACTGGAAAGGCTATGATTTACTGAATGTGTTTATCCAATTCGTATGCATGTATCATTTCTGTATCTAAAGTTAGGAATATTGGCTATGTAACCATTACAAGTGTGTGTGTACTTGGGAAACACCCACCAGACAACAGGCCATCAGCCTTGATGGGCCATTAGGAAGAAACAATAAGTCTGCGAAGATATTAATCGCTCTCCTTCCTGAGAAGGTCCTGGGATGTTGCTTTGACACCAAAAGGTCAGGTGGTCCTGTCACCTGGTACTAAATGCCATCTTGGACTTCTAGTGATTTTCCACTAAAAGAAGGGGGAGGTCAAGATTGGGAAACAAAAGGTTCCCGCCTTATGTAAATTCTATTTAAGGCTGGGGAGTAAGTTGATCTTGGTTCACTCTTCCCTGAATCCCTACCCAGGATGACAACTGGAAAGAGCTGAGAAACAAAGACACAGGGGGGAGAGTTGATGAGCCCAGACTGGAAAAGAGATCTGGTCTGTGAATATGATGTCTCAAGATTTAAGGTACAAGCAGGGTAGCTAACCTTCAAGAATTTCTGCATCATGCACAAAAGCAACATTTAGGGTGAGAAATTACTTCTTGAAACCAGTCTTTTTAAGATCTTAAGCTTAGTATGTGTGTTTTGTTTTATTTGCTTAGTAATCTGCTTTGTTCTCTTTGCTATCCCTTATAATCACTTAAAATCTGCCTTTTGTAGTTAATAAACTTGTTTTTGTTTATCATAAAACCCAGTTTGTGCAATTTATAACTGGGGGGGGCAAGAAGTTGTGCATATCTCTTTCCACATTGAGGGAGAGGGCGAATTTTTATGAGCTTGAGCTGTGCAGATCTTTCTATACAGTGCAAGACAATATTACTTTGGGTTTATTCCCCAAAGGAGGTGTGCACGGGAGTGCTGGGTGAATCGCCGAGCTAAACCCTCTCACACAGAGCTGACTTCAGTCTGTGTCTGCAGCCGAGTGTGGTCATACCTGTGTGTGTGTGCTAGCGAAGGCTTGAAGGTCTGGCACAGCATAAACAGGGTGAGGAAGCCCACGCTGGTGGAACGGGTGGTCTAACTTGACACAATTAGCTCCTAATTTCATCTTCAACTCGTGGGTTGGTAGCAAGGCTTGGACCCAGGACCATGGAAACTAAAAAGAGGAATCACCACTACTTGATCTAAAGAATTAGCCCACAGGCTGCAGCAGACTGATAAACTGCTATGGGAGCTAAAGGCTGAAAAAGACCAATGCATTGGTATCAAGGTAGACTGTGATCTCATTGAGGGGCCTGCAAATTTTAGCACTATTATAAAAGGTACAGTTGTTTCTAACATGAAAAAGACATAGGCAAGATGCTAATTATGAAACCGGTTCTTCGGTTCCCAATGAAATTCCCAGATGTACAGATTCCAAGGCCAGAAGAGACCATTGCAATCACCATCTAGCCTGACCTCCTGGAGAACACAGACAACAAGATTCCATAAATTAATTCTTGCTTCAAGTCCAACAGATGTGATTGAACTAGAGCACATCTTCTAGAAAAAACATACCACCTTAATTTAAACATGTCCTGCACTGGAAATGTTACTGCCAGAACAGGGACACGAACTCTGGATTCACAGATTAAATGTCTCATGATGCGTCACCTCAGCAATTGTGGCAAGTTGACTGTGCCTTCATCTCTCCCTGACTTCAATGGAAGTCAAGATTGCTCTCCGCCTCAGAGGTTCAGCCTCAAAGTTATTAAAACACAGACACAAAATCTTCAAGGTCAAGAAATAAGCATCTAGTGATTTCTAAAGGTTTGTTTTCCCTCAACAGGACAGCATCCAAGAGAGAGCCATGCCCACAAATCAACAGTGTCCATTAAATAATAAGATAACAGAAAAATATATTAAAAGCATGCTGCTCTGACACAAAGCCTACAAAAGGCAATAAAACCATCCATTGGCCACAAATCAGACTCTTTGTACGTCCTGGGAACCAGTGAGAGTATGGCAGGACTTGCTACATGCCTGCCAACTTGCAGCTAGTGCTTTTTCCACAACAGTCCTGCCGAAGCATGGGAAGGGGCATGCCCTCTTGCGCTCCTAGCTCTGTTGGCAGTGCTAGCAACACTCCAGGAGCTGCCAAGCTCCAATTATGTCTTCCCCCTGCATAGCACTGGGGGGTGGTGGTGGGGAGAGTTTAGCCATTTAAAGGAATTGGGATTGTCATCTTTTTTTTTTTTTCCTTTTTAATGTGAGGCTATGGTATACTAAGAACCTTTTTACAAAAAACCCAAAGGCTTCCCAACATAGAATCCTTTCTGAGTTGCTTGACTGTGCAGATTAGAGCCTTGCATCTTTTAGTTGAAAGTAAGCAGCCGGATTCTCACCAGGCTTTAATCATGGGGTGGCTAAAGGAAATCGCTTCAAAGCAAGGCAGCATTTGTTCCCATAAATACATACGCTTTGTTTTTCAATGCACATTTTATTCGGCACCTGAGTTGTACATGCAATGGGCCAGATCCACTGCCTGGGTTCTGCAGCCCAAAAGAGTAGGGGGGCTGTCATGCAATCTCCCTCCCCTCCCTTTTTCCCGCAATCTACCAGGATCCTGAAGCAACAGCATAGCCTGGCCATCTGGAAGGTGCACTACATCAGCACTTTTCCCAGAGCGATTCGGCTGGCAGGGTTCTCACTAAGTGTAAAGCTCATCTCCCCAGGCGGAGGCTGAACAGTGGGCTGTCTCCTTCCCTCCCGATGAACGAATCCCAATGCAGGTGCTGCTACCCCCATAGGTACAAACTGCTCCTACCAGCACCCACGGGGATGATTCAAGACTAGTAAGCGCAAAGAGGACAGGTTTGTATGGTCGAAATGGAAACAGATGAGGAAAACTTTAATGTGCTTGCTTTCTGCAAGCAAAAAGAGGTCTCTCTCAGAACACTTTGCCTATGAGCGATGAACTATAATAGCATCTTCTGGTATTTTGTGGCTTGAATGGCTGATATTAATTCACAGAGATCCAAGATAGCAGAGCCTGGTTCTGCAAGTGCTCCTTCACATGCAGAACCGCTCCCTTCCATGGGAGTTCTTCATGCAAATCATTTGTAAGATGAGGAGCCAGCACTTAGGATCTTTTAAAAGAAAACTGCGCAAGCTTTCCGCTGAGAGACGCTATTATTGCTGCATGTTTAAAAATGTATTTGCTGTGAAAAATGGACAGCTCTACAAACCTTCAAATTCCTCTTAAAACGGAGATGATACTTTCATTTGGGACAGAAGATCTGAAACCCTAACTGATCACCGATTCCCTTTAAAGTATAAATTTACTTCAATGCTGTAACTTTGGCTTATTGCTTCTAGAAAGCTGCATTTAAATTAAACCAACACCAACTTTTAAGTGTGTTCAAATATATGTTTCAAAACACTACACTCTGTAAGAGCCCTTGAAGCAGAAGTACACAAAACAATACAATGAATAGGTGTAATTAAAACAAAATAGGGATACTTTCTTGGTATACAGCAAGATTTAAAATAATGTTAGTGATCTGATTTATCTAAGGAACATGCTTTTCTAAAAGCCTTTCTGCTCCCTAACAGACCTTAAGTCTAAACCAGGGGTAGGCAACCTATGGCACATGTGCCGAAGGCGGCATGCGAGCTGATTTTCAGTGGCACTCACACTGCCCCGGTCCTGGCCTCTGTGGGGGGGGGGGTCTAGGGGGCTCTGCATTTTAATTTAATTTTAAATGAAGCTTCTTAAACATTTTAAAAACCTTATTTACTTTACATACAACAATAGTTTAGTTCTATATTATTGACTTATAGAAAGAGACCTTCTAAAAACGTTAAAATGTATGACTGGCACGCGAAACCTTAAATCAGAGTGATAAATGAAGACTCGGCACACCACTTCCGAAAGGTTGCCGACCCCTGGTCTAAACAGATTATATATTCAAACAGAGAAAAAGCAGCATGCATATCGCCAAGTTTGTTATGTATATGATATGACTGACATGGCTCTCTATACACCCAAGCTGTGCCTCCCTATCCACACACCAATTTTAGCAGTGTATCCAGCTGCCTTTTCTCACCGCATGCAAAGGCTCCAGCAGCGTGGAAAGGCTCTGGAAGGGGAATATTCCCACTGCCTCCCTGCAACAGAGCCTCTCCTCGTTGCAGTGAAAGGCTCTGGCAGTGGAGAGCTTCTGAAGCCTTTCTCTGCAGAGTCTGCTGCTCCCCACTGCCAGAGTCTGACACGTATAGCTACATACCTCAGCGTGGATGCAGCTTGCTTTTCACTATAGAATGTAGCTATAAGTATACAATATGCTGCCCGCACTGGTATGTAATGTAGACATAACCTGAGATGGCAGATACACCAGTAAACACTTAGGGTATGTCTACTCTACCCACGGGATCGGTGGGCAGCGATCGATCCAGCGGGGATCAATTTATCACGTCTAGTCTAGACGCGATAAATCAACCCCCGAGCCCTCTCCCGTCGACTCCTGTACTCCAGCGCCGTGAGAGGCGCAGGCAGAGTCGTCGGGGGAGCGGCAGCAGTTGACTCACCGCCGGTGAAGACACCAAGGTAAGTTGATCTAAGTACGTCGACTTCAGCTACGTTATTCACGTAGCTGAAGTTGTATAACTGAGATCGATTCCCACCCCAGTGTTGACCAGGGCTTACTCTAGGTGGAAGAATAAATAATCAAACAGAGCTATAGTAAAGGGACATTGTCCAAGGGAAGCAGTTTAAAAACAGAACCCAATAACTATTACCTTGCAGAGTTTTCCACCCAGACACTGCAATACTGTGCCAGTGAATGAGTCCCTGAAAGTGAAACTGATTAGAAACCAGTGTTGCCAATCTTAAGCATGCAAAAATTCATGAGATTGGATTAAAAATTATCAATGTTTAAAAATGTTATATTTGGGGTTCTTTTTGTTTACCTTCTGGATTTTGAATTAGGATCCATATTTTAAACCTTTTAGCTGCAATCATGATGGCTAGAAACTTAGATCCAACATAATCACCTGACTCCAGTAGCTGGAGCTTTAAGAAGAACACCAAATGTTGTGAGACTCTCAATAAAATCAGGAGAGTTGCCAACACTGAGAAATCGACTACTGTATTTTTGTCTAAATTAAGAGAAATCTCAAAGCTATAAACAACAAAATATAAATAGGACCAAACAAACATGTCTAATTGTGTTGCTGCTGGGCCCATCTAAATACAGACCCTTGTACACACAGTAAAGAGTAGAGGGGAAATACCAAAACCATCCACAACACCCTATAAAATATTTTTAACAGATTTATTTAAAAAAATCAAAATCTATCTAAGGTATACTCAGGAGCGGCGCCAGGGTTTTTGGCGCCCTAGGCGGGTTCCTTCCGCGCTCCCGGTCTTTGGGGCACTTCGGCGGCGGGTCCCGGAGCAAGTGAAGGACTCACCGCAGAATTGCCACCGAAGACCTGGAGCGCGGAAGGACCCCCCGCCGCCGAATTGCCGCCGAGTGTGGCAAAATGCCGCCCCCCCCCCAAATCCTGGTGCCCTAGGCGACTACCTAGGTCGCCTAAATGGAAGCGCCGGCCCTGGGTATACTTTGTCAGTCAACTGAATTATGTGAAATTAGTCCATTCAAAGTTGATACTGTCTTTATAGTTAGAAAACACATCAATACTCAGCAGAAATATAATTGTTACTTTTGAAGCATAAGATATTCCTAAATATACCTAAATTTCCATCATGCAGTTAGTAGCTGACAAAGATGAATAACCTGTGAACCTTTTTGGCTATATAGAAATGTACATCACATAAATTCTCTTAAACCATAATAAAAGCAGATTATCAACGAGCACTTCAGCGATGAAGGAAAATTAACAACAACATAGTCACAGCTTTCCAAAGCTCTGTTGATTCTCTCCGCTAAAGCCCCACATATCATCCAACCAAAGGAAAAAATAGCTTGCTATAATGCAACCCAGGGCTTTTGGGTTGGCAATAAAATCAAAAAAGCCCCGAGCCTTTGCTATGTGGAGCCTTCAGAGGTCATACTCTGGAGATTTCCCTTTATTTCCTATTTCCTCTACATGATTTTTCTCCAACTCTCTGAAGATGATTATGCAGCAAATTCACTCTAAACTGGGATGGGTGCAGGGCCACAAATTCCAGGCACTATTCTAAAATTTGCTTCTTTAGCCCTGAGCAATTTTCTTCTTTTGATCAGATGTAATGATTATTTGGATAGGAACAACGGCACGAGAAGAAACCTGCAGTTTTCTGAGACGTTTTCAGCATTGAATTTCTCATTGGAAAAAAAAAAAGAGCTCAATTTAGGGCTTACAACGGCAGAGGATTCAGCCTTACAATAACTAAGCATTAAGCAATAATCTCCTACCAAGAGCTGAGACTAGGAACAGTAGTTCCAAAAAAAGGGGATTTCACCCTAGAAAAATGTCAGTGAATTGACAAAACCAATCAGGATCCATCACTTGTTGCAGTTTTCCCTGCCACCTCTTAGAATATCAGGGTTGGAGGGGACATCAGGAGATCATGTAGTTCAACCCCCTCCTCAAAGCAGAACCAATCCCCAGACAGATTTTTTTTACCCCAGTTCCCTAAATGGCTCCCTCAAGGATTGAACTCATAACCCTGGGTTTAGTAGGCCAATGCTCAAACCACTGAGCTATCCATGTACCAAAGGGTTATTGGGCTTACATATTGGTCAATATAGAAAGGCAGATGGGAGCCATGGCAGCAGACAGATTTGCAAGAACGGATAGAGCTGGGCAATATTTTTCGGGCAAACCGTTTACTCGCCGAAAAAATGCTCGTTCAAATCCACCAAAACTATTTGCAAATTTGGGTCGAGTTTGCCAACAGTTTTGACCCATCTGAAAAAGTTGAAACGTTTCAGCAATGTGGGGAACAAAATGTTTACTTACAACCCAAAACATTGCAGGCGGTTCGACAAAAGCAAAGGAACAGAGGACTAGATTCACCAACCAGCTGGAGGAAGTGGTAGTGCTGCCCTTATAAGTGTTAGCTGTGTGATTAGAGCATTCACCTGGTGTGTGAGAGATGCAAGGAAAAGCCCCCCCACCCCCACCCCCGCTACCTGATGTGGAGAAGGGATTTGAACTTGTGTATCCCACATTACAGGAAAGCAACCCAGCCAGTGGGTTATGGGATATTCTGGTATGTGGCTTTCTCAGGATCTCCCATGGAAGCTGTTTCACTTTGTATAAATAAGTAGAGTCACTAAAGCAACGATCTGAACTTGGATCTCCCACAGCTTACTTGAGTTCCCTGACCACCAGGCTATAGATTCATAGACTTTAAGGTCAGAAGGGACCATCGTGATCATCTAGTCTGACCTCCTGCAGATTGCAGGCCACAGAACCTCACCTGCCCACTCCTGTAATAGACCCCTAACCTCTGACTGTGTTACTAAAGTCCTCAAATCATGATCTGAAGACTTCAAGTTACAGAGAATCCGCCCTTTACACTAGTTTAAACCTGTGAGTTACCAGTGCCCCATGATGCAGAGGAAGGTAAAAAAAAACAAAAACCCAGGGTCTCTGCCAATCTGACCTGGGGGAAAATTCCTTCCCGACCCCAAATATGGTGATCAGTTAGACCCTGAACATGTGGCCAAGACCCACCAGGCAGATACCTGCGAAAGAATTCTCTGTAGTAACTCAGAGCCTTCCCCATCTAGTTCCCGTCTCTGGCCATTGGGGGATTTTTGCTACTGGCAGTCGCCGATAGGCACCTGCCACTGTAGGTAGTTACATCAGATCGTCCCCTCCATAAACTTATCAAGCTCAGTCTTGAAGACAGTGAGGTTTTTTGCCCCTCGCGGCTCCCCTTGGAAGGCAGCTCAAGAACTTCACTCCTCTGATGGTTCGAAACCTTTGCCTAATTCCAAGCCTAAACTTGCTGATGGCCAGTGTATATCCATTTGCTCCTGTGTCCATATTGGTGCTTAACTTAAATAACTCCTCTCCCTCTCTGGTATTTATCCCTCTGATGTGTTTATAGAGAGCAATCCTATCTCCCTGAAGCCTTCATTTGGTTATGTCCTCGTGTCCTGCACACTTACACTCCACTATCTCTTCTCCCTGCTCCCTTACTCTGTGCTGTTTTCCCCATTGAGACCTCCAGCCTGCCTGGAGGTGGTAGGGACAGGACAGAGACTGTTGTCACTGCTATTTTTGTAGCCTCTGGGCTAGAGGAGATTTCATTTTTCCTGCTGACTGCTGCTGAACATTCTCACTGCACAGGTTCCCCTCCCTCACGGTCACTCCTGGCTTCCTGCTCAGTGTAGCCGATTGAGAGACCACAAAAGGAGAAGCCAGAAAGAAAGACGTGCCTTTGTGACGGGCTCCATGCTGGCCAACAGCAGGGAAGGAGCGAGGCACCACTAGAGCTGAAAGCAGGAGTCTCTGCAGTTTGAACTAGAAAGCCAGGCTCTCATGCTGAGAGCTGTAGCAGAAACAGGCCAACTTCCTCTGTGGATCGGGCACCGATCGAGCTGCAATAACACATGCTGACTGGTGGATTACATACTCAGCCGCCACAACCTCAATCAGTCTCCGCCCTCTCTGCATGGGTGAATGACTGCCTTTGCCTTCTACTCCAATCTTCTCCTTTAAACGCTGCGTCAAGCTGTCCTTCCTTTCCTGATATAAGAACTCCTAAAGACGCTTGTGGTGTGTCCCCGATCAGAAAACCCCAGCATGCACGTCAGAACACAAGAGAGCAGCAGAACAAGATTGAGACTGTGATTGTGGACTGAGTAGTTTATTAATTATTATTATTTAATCAATTAGCCACAGGACTATTGTGACAAGCTGAGGTTATAGGAGAATCTAAAAAGGAAAGAGAATTTGATTGGTAAAAAGGAACAACTATTGGGTTGGAGAGCAGACGTCTCTCAGTGAAAGTCATCTCATCTACAGGACATCAATAAGGCATGCTTAGAATGAGATGAGGTGTGCAGGTCGTGATGGTGGGGAAAATGACACTGAACATGGGCTATGTTTTCCTATGTAAACTGAGTCAAATTTTCAAATTCAGATGCAGCCTGGATAAACTGGAGGGACAGGGTGTAGGCCAGGAGGCTGGATTTCAAAACTAGTTTGAGCGTCCCTAGTCAGTAACAAAGCTGTTCAGAATGCATCACATTTATTCACTAGAGTTTTAGAAAGTAAAAGTCATGTACAGCAGACAGCTGCATGTGCTAAGTAAAGTAGTGACATTACATCACCAACAGCATTCAAAGGAAATTCAATAACTCCTATTTATTAAATTCAATATCCTGATTACCTAGCTCCGAAGCATGACAAAACTGTAATATATGCTGTAGAGACTGTAGCTGTCAGAACAAAATGATGTTTATTCAGTATTATTTAAATTATGATCCCAATCTCATTCATATTCTCCCTCCTTAAAAGAAACACATGTGCTTCCTTTCATATCTTCAGCCTAGTTTAACAGAACCACATCAGCGTCACATCTGTACACACTTGACTGTTGGTTTAGGCTGTCCTGAGTAGCAAAAACAATCGCCCCAGCCTCTTTTTTCTGTCTGAACTGAAAAGGAATTTTTTCTTTTAACTTGATTTCAAAGTGGATGAAACAATAGTGCCAAAAAAAGAGGACTATATTAGACTTGCTTGTAAACATGAAAAAGAACAAGGTGAGAGGAAGAAGCAAACTACAAAGGCAATTATGTATTACCATCCTGCATCAGAACAGTGATCCACTTAGACCAGTATTTGCCTCCAGCACCAGATGCTTCAAAAGAAAGTGCAAGAAACCCTGCAGTAGACAGTTACGGGATAACTTGCCCATGGGGAAAATGTCCTCCTCCCCCCATTAGCCCTGGATCATGAAGGTTTCTATCCCTTCCAAAACCATTAGTTACATTTTAAACCCTTACTGCTATAGCTCTAGATATCATTGTCATGTCTATAAATGTCCAATCTTTTCTTGAATCCTGTTAAGCTCAGGGTCTCAGTGATATCTTCTGACTGTGAGTCCCAATACCACAGCTTAATATATTTTGTGCTAGCCTACAATTGCCAGATCAGATTGTTCTTATTCATAAAGATGGAGGAAAGCAGACCACATAACCAGGACATTCTAATGTGTCATGTTTTGCATGTCATATTTTTGCCGACTGAAATCCAAGAGATAGCAACTGAACTCCAATCCCTGAAATGCCAAATAATTGGCGGTGTCACCTGAGAAAGATTAGTTATTGCTTTAAAAAAAGGAAGGGCTGAAATCCCCATTTGTCTTGAGCAGCAGAGATCCACAGGGAAATTGATCAATCACTTAACCTGGAGAGATGTGCAGGGCTGCAGTGAGGTCAGTTTTAATGATGGTCTGTGAATTAAAGACAATATTCAGGTTGCAGTTTAACCACCACTTGTTTGTAGTGACAATACTTGACTTGCCAACCCCTGGAAGGGGCCTTAGAGTCCGGGGCAATTCGTCACCGATGGAGTTCTGGTCCATCCAGCATTACCTACCCACTGTGCCATTGCGGCTCACCACTCCCCATGCACCAGGTTGTATCATGCTGCGGTGACACCACTGTACACAATCTAAGTGGCCATATAGGAAGGGAAGCCCAGTAGCCATACAGAGGTCCAGACTGACTACCTGCCCTTGGTTTTCACTTTACCAAGAGATTACCAGGCCTATACAGCCTTTTCCTCTTTCCCGTCTCCATGAGCCTGGGAAAATGGAAGTGGAAAATCTACGGCAGGAACCAAGCAGAACCCAGGAGGAGGCAAGGCAGTGCCTATCCCATAAATTAAAAAATCACACAATTAAAATGCAGTTCTAGGGCTGCCCATAACTGTATCCACCTTCAGCCACACCCGCCATAACAGCCTTAAGAAACAGGTGGGGAATTTTTTTGTTGTTGTTTTTCAGCTGGTGTTAAACCAGGATTTTGGAATACCTACCTTCCAGGAAGTTATGCAGGATTCTGGGAAGGACTGACTAATACACTTTGAATACATGTTGATTTCAGCCATTTTCTGCAAACACACATTAAAGACTGACTTCATCATTTTAAGTCAGATAAATTTCCAAACCAATTTTGTCAAATTCAATCCAATATTTATATTGACCTAAAATAATAGCAGAAGCTAACTGGTAAAAATAAAATGCAATAAGCCGGGCTCAGTCACTTCCATTCTTGGATGGAGCATCTGAAATCATCTCCTATTAGTAATTAAACTTCCACACACTTGAGGGATTTTAAGCTGTGAATTCTATCTGCATTTGCTATGGTATATGATGCATAACAGTTTTTATATTCAATGGTACCGATGGCCAAGAATGTTAAATCACAGTTATGTGCAAACATCAGTCCAATATTTAGACATCTTAGAGATGTGTACTATCAAGGAACAAATTCTGCAGCCAAACTCCTACTGATGTCAATAGGATCTGACTCACATGAAATGAGAAAGCACGACCAGGGGCAAAACTGCCATTAATTTCAGTGCAAGCAGGATCCATACTGCAGGAGTCTCTGAGCCTGATTCTGGTCTGACACTGCAAGTTACTCCACTGACATCAGCCGAATTACACTGCTCTAAAATAAGCGTGAGATCAGAAACAGGCCCCTTGTCTCTGGTAGATGAACCTTGGTCTGTATGACATAAGGGCCTTAGGCTGCTTGACCACTCGGACCAGGCCAACACAGTATCATGGAGTTCTAATGCTTCCCCTGTCGGGTCCCCAATCCCATTCTAAACAGAGCTGAGACAAGGGACCTGAAAGTTTTGCCTCACTAGGAACTTCAGAATCAGGTCCATGTGAAGTAGAGGCAGCTAGTCCTCTAGGTCCACAAGAAAAGACACAGTATTGCCAACCCCAACATTAAAAAATCGCGAGTCAGGGGCTAACAATCATGAGATTTAAAAATAATACTAAAACTGGGATTTTTTTATTTGCCCTCTAATGTTTGAGTCTTTAGGGTGCACTCAGGCCACATTTTCAAGCTTTCCCCCATAGCCATGAAGGTTAGATTTGAATTTGTGTGAATTTGAGGTAACATGCTTGTTAACAGCAAAAATGTTTTAAATAAATAAATAATATATAGAGGTAAGAAATAACAGACCTCAACTCTATTGTCCCTTTGCAAATTTGTGTACACAGAGTCAATCCCTTACCTCTCCCTAAAAGTGCAAAGTTTCAAAAAGTTCAATGAATAGAAGATTGTTGGGGGCAGAATACATCTGGACAAAGAGAAGAAGTCTGGAGATAAATGTGAGAAGCGAGGGACATATGCTTGTTTTGTTAAAATATTATATGTTTGCTGTTGCAAAAAAAAAATCCAGAATACATAATGTTGTTGTTTTAGTTAAATAAAACAATTTAAATGTCTGTCTGGTGATGTTCTCTTCCTAATACAGCATGGCAAGAAAATCCTCCAAATGTTAATGATTAACCTGTTGAATTGGAGATAGTTCACCACCCAATGACTTCATAAATATCTGCTTCAATTACCTTTGGTAAATGAAATAATCCATCTTTCATTTTCTGATATAGCTGTAAAACTAATCTGAAAAGTTTTCAAAATAAATCACTGTTTAAAAATGTATAGTGCGTACCTTCTAAAAATGAAACCTACATCTATCTCTGAGTTGTGAAGAATATGTATTAAGGTTATTACAACCAACAAGAATGCACTTTTATATAGAAAGCCATGATTAAATCAAGTCTTCCTGACTAATTATTTAAATCATGATTTAAATCAATTTGATTTAAATCAAATCCACCCTGTGGAAAACTGTTCAGTCGGAAAATTTTTGACCAAATCTAGTTCTTATTCCATCTACCAAGACAAATCATTTCACTATGGCACTTTACCATCACTTATAAGCAGAATCTCTGTATTGGTTCTAAAATGACAGTACCAGTTATGCACTGAAAATGAGTCACACAGGTGAGCATAAAATTTTCAGTAAATGTGGGGCTACCCACACATTGCTGCAGAAAATTAGTCGTCATGTCAAACAGCTACATACACAGAGAAAAATATTCCACTCATTTTTCTTTACCTCTTCACCTTCTGACTCTTATATGCTCTAGTTAATATAACAAACATAAGTGCATGCAAAACATGTGTAAGTGAAAGTTACTTATCAGTTTTAATGCACTTATTGTTATGTAGTTAATCTAAACAGTACTATACATATCCATAACACCACAGTCTTAGGAGAGCATTTGTGTCTGTCACTTTGTGATGTATCATTTCAGTTTAATACTGCATAGCAGCCATTCATTGAGCTGCTTACTTGAATTTCTTAAAGAGTGTTAGTCAATTATATTAATTGGCTGTCTTGTTGATCAATTAGCTTGTTGATAAAATATCTTTCTTCCATAAACTACACATTCTAATTGCCACGTGCTAAACCAGAAAACATGTTTTCATGCCACTAAATGAGTTGCCGTGTTAATATATGAGAGCCAGAAGAATAAAAATAAAACCAAAAAGCTGTATTTCCCCATGTTTTTGGGGAAAGATTTATTTTTCATTTCATTTACTTCCCAGTATTTATTTTGAATTCAGATGAGTTTGCAAAACGGAGATCAGAGTTCAGGTTTAGATTTCAAATGAAAGTGGTCTGAACTGTTTCCAGTTTGGCTCATTAGAGAGACAGTGTCACATTTCCAAAAGCACCTGATTTGGGAGCCAAAGCTCCATGTTCACAAGTGATTTAGGGCCAGATTTCCAAAGGTATTTAGGCACTTAAGGATGAAGATAGTCACCTAGAGGGGTTTTCAAAAGCACCAAAGCAGGTTAGGTGTCTAAAGGCTTGTCTAGTCGAACACTTAGTTTGAGGCAAGTTGGGGTGTAAGTCTATCACACACCAGTCTCCCATCTGGACTCTGTTCCCATGTACTAAAAATTCCCCAGTCTGGTTTAATCTACTCCCGTATCAAAGCAGGGTACTTCAATGTGTACTAGGGAACTTTTAGTGTGTGGCAACAGGGTCCACATGGATGCTTAGTGCATGGCAGGCTACTGCAGGGTAGATTTACACCTCAGTTTGCCATGAACTGTTTGCATAGACAAGCCCTTCGACACCTAAGTTGCTTTGGCACTTCAGAAAACCCCTCTAGGTGCCTATCTAAATCCTTAGGTACCTAAATACCTTTGAAAATCTGGCCCTAAATCACTTGTGAGCACGATGGAACTTAGGCACTTTTGAACCGAGAGGCTCTAATCACCCTATTCAGATCTAGCCCAGATTTCAAACATACGCAATGTCTGGGGCCATTTGGGATTTTGAATTGTGGTGAAGTCTTTTCTCTTATTTGGTAATATATAACACACGCATTTTAGTCTCCGTGATCAAACAGAAAAAATATATGAAGCTTGCAAAATTAAAGAAAATTGTACTCTCGTATTTTCACGTTTCTAGCATACTATACTTTTGGGACAAAACAAAGGCATTTGACTAGAGCTAGTTGCTGTGGTATGTGTATCAGTAAACACTGTATAGCAAACTTGTCTTCATAGATCAGCTATTATTCATAGCATTTCTAGCAATGGTCTGAATGCAGTTATGACTCTGTCCATATCACTAGACAAACACCAAACCCATATAAAGGCAAAACTGAGAGAAGCGAATGGGAGTTTTCTTGGCATAGGCGCTGAGTTTAACTGGTACAGCCTGACATCAGTTTAAAGGAACAAGATAAAAGTTGCAAATTTATTTGGGAGATAAGGAAGGAGCCAGTTAATGGCTGAAATCCACTCTTCCTGTTCTTCCTCCTTTTTGTAATTGTGATGTTCCAGGTTTTGAACCCAAGCCTGGGAGTCTATGGACAACCACCACCTTCTGGCTGCTACCCAATGGCTGCTGAAAGCTGGTAGGTCGAGAAGCTAGTAGGACTACAGCTTCTGCCAAGGCACCACGCACGGGAGCCCTGATTGGAAGATCGCCTGCTCCACCGATTGGTCCAACCACGCTATTTAAGCCAGAAGGAGGCACAGGAAGCAACAAGGTGATTTCCTGTTGTGGCTGCATTGGAACGTGCTCACCCCTGCCTTCTCTCCTGCTCCCACCATGCTCCTGCTTTGTATCCGATCCTTGCCTCTCCTCCAGTTCCTGCCCTTACACCTCGCCTCCAAGTTACCAGTCCTGGCTCCAACCCCGGACTCTGACTTCTGACCCTGACTCTTGCCTGACCCTTGGCTCTGGCATTTGGTATCTGACCTCGGCTCTGACCCTCAGCTTCGATTCCTGGTTCTGGCTCTGGTTTGACCTCTGGCTCTGGTAATTGGCAGTTGACTCAGGTGCTGATTCTTGACTTTGGTCCCCAACCTGGATGCCTGCTCCACCCACTAGACATGACTCCTGCTCTGACTACTAGGCCAAGCTGCTTACATCCTGGTGCATAACAATAATTACAGTCTGGGGATGATCATATTTCTGAATTTTCTCCTCAGACATAAAAGATAATCGCTATAAAGTATAAATGCAAATTATGTTTTTTTTTAATGAATGGAGTCCAAGATGTGGATAGCAGTGCTCTTTTCACACCTTCAGTTACAACCCTCCCCCATCCCATACAAACATTGAGTTTTTGTAGCTCTTCTTTCCTCCTGGTGACCTGTGAAATATCGCATAGTAAATGGAATGATCATCGTATCATTCCTGCTGTTAGCAGGAAGAGCTTGCTAACTTCTTTCTCTCTGATTCAAGTACAAGCGCCACAGCTTTGCTGGAGAGGGAAGGGGTGATCACCTTACCGATCAGTCATATGTAGAAGAAAGTAGACCCTCCCCACCCATAAAGATAAAAATAAATAGCTATTAGAATCATAGAATCATAGAATATTAGGGTTGGAAGAGACCTCAGGAGGTCATCTAGTTCAATCCCCTGCTCAAAGCAGGACCAACCCCAACTAAATCATCCCAGCCAAGGCTTTGTCAAGCCGGGCCTTAAAAACCTGTAAGAATGGAGATTCCACCACCTCCCTAGGTAACCCATTCCAGTGCTTCACCACCCTCCTAGTGAAATAGTGTTTCCTAATATCCAACCAGGACCTCCCTCACTGCAACTTGAGACCATTGCTTTTTGTTCTGTCATCTGCCACCACTGAGAACAGCCTAGCTCCATCTGGCTCTGGCCCTCATCAAAGGAGGATACTATCCATTTTGATGAAGAGTGGCTAATAGAAATGCTCTCTAGATCTTGAAGAGCTCTAATTATTTAGAAAGACTTTTGTCATGTAGCATTTAACAATATTAATCCTTCAATATTTGTTGTTATGCTGCCTATCCAATCCATTGTCTAATCTGTAATGAAAACTACCAGTTTCATCTGCCACACCGAATATGCTTTTAAAGTTAATAGGTTTGATAAGTGGTGCCTCTTTCCTCTCAGCCATCCTTAACCTGACACGGTGATCACACATCTGTCTCTCTTCTCCTGGGGAATATTCATTTTTGTTACCTCAAAGCCCTGAGAGCTCTACCTGCCAGCTAATATTAACCAGCCGACAGCAGAAGAAACAAAATAAAACGAGCCTGTCTAATGCAAGAGTTTCCTACAGAGCAATGGCTATCACAGTAGTTCCTGATCATAAAATGCTACGTAGAATATTTTGCACTATGGGGCCCTTGTCCTGCTAACACTTAGACCAGGTCCACACTAGGAAAATTCCTCATGTTAGAATACATGATAACTAACATGATGCTAAACATGCCTTGGGAAGAAAGGGACAAGTCATGCTTGATTGTAACCCTGGGGCCTCTTGTGGAATGCTGTGCCAGCAAGTTTGGTTTCACTGATGCCCATTGGAATACTCATGTCATTAAAGCTATGTGTGTGTGCGTGTGTGCGCGCAGATCGGTACTGTAAGATGGTACATCAAAGGGCAAGTATCCTCACTGGGAAGACTGGGACACTTTGAAATGTTAAGCGGTAATGGCTGAACAGTCAGCTGAATGCTTGGAGTGGCCTCTCTTAGCCCACCAGTTACAAATTAAAGAAAACACAGTTATACACGCGGGTCCAGATTTTCAGAAGTTCTGAGTGCCCAACAAAATCCCACTAAAGTCTATAGCCCCAATCCTGCAAGGTAATAAGGCAGTCAGATCATGCATCGGCCCTTTGAGGTCAATATACAGGGCCTGCGTGGACCATTTTTCAGGCCCAGAGTTAATGAGTGCTTCAAAGGCTCAGGATCTGTGAAATTCAGGGCGATTCATTTCTCTGTCAAAGACATGGGATTGAGGATTCTTTAGGGAAAGTCAAAGGGACACTGTCAAGGTCTATAAAGGTTCTGCTAAGTGGGTTAAAAATCCCACCCATATCCATCCCATAGCTGGGATGGTCAGAAAACCCAGCCAGGGGGAATGTGGCGGGGTTCAGCTGGAGCAATTTGTTCTCCTGGGGGACTCTACAAAACGTCATCTCTCTCGGACTTGCCCTCAGAATGAGCTTAAGTTGAGCTGGTAACTGGAGCCATCCTGGGACAAAGGAAGCCTGACTAAGAGAAATTCTTTTTCACATTTCCTTTAGGATGAAGCTTACCCAGGTGTGGTGGAGGAGCCTGGGGCAAGGTACTCTGAAGTAATTAAGCCCCACAAAGCTGCATCCAGGAGGGCCTCTGAACTCCATGCATGGTGCTGAGGAGATCTCTGAGCCAGCTAGGAATAGCAGAACTGGCTGAACAGTGTTAATGTTCATTGAATGTTAAAATGCTAATTGTTTTGCAGGACATTTAAAAATGTTTGTTTTGCGTTTTTAATTTTCCATGACAAGTTTACAGCTTTTTGATGAAAACAAAACAAAACATATAAACCTCTCGGCTTTCAAAAACGAGTTTTGGTAAAAATGTTTGGGTTTTAGTAAAAAACTTCAAAGGCCAAAACTTGAATTTTATTTTTTATTACAAATCCTTTTTTCGATTTTAGTTTTTGTTTTTTATATTCGTCGAAACCCCCCAGAAAAACGTCAACCAAAATGAAAATGTTTTGATCAAAAAGCTGTTTGGGTTTTTTTATGTGTTTTTGACTAAACATTTAGCCAACTCCCCTGACTAGGCCGGAGTAGAGAGGGCAGTTTGGGTGCATGTTGGAGGAGAAGCTATGGGATCTGCATAGGAGATCTAATACAGCAATCCTTCACACATTTATCAAAGAGGGGTGTATGGATGGGCAGGAGCAGTTATTAAATCCTCTGGCTGGGACAGTAGCCAGGAAGAGGCTATGTAGAAACACAATGCCCAACTTGCATCCTCACTTCATTCTTGGTTCATGCTTTGTAAGGGGAGGGGTGACTTTCCTCCATGTAAATTAACACTGTGACAAGCCTTCTTTCAGCTGACCTATACGTCCTCAGCCGATTAAACTCAGCTTCCCTCAGGTTACCTGACCTCAGAGACACACACTAAAGATTTTTAGATCTCCAGGAGGGAGATTTTTACAAGTGTCCAACAGTGAGAATTTCACCGTTGATTTAGGTGGAAGCAGTTAGGCCAGTGCTGAGCGCTTTGGAAAATGGCACCCTAACTATTTTGATCTGTCAGAAGAGAGGTGGCTAAGAGGAATTCTACAGATATTAAATGTATCGCTGCTGTAAAACAAACCCCAAACCCCTGTCTTTCCAAGACAGATACATTTTGTCAGTTTCCAAACCACGGTTTGTGCTTAAACTACTAGTTTTGCAGCAGCAGCAGCTGTTAAGTACCAAATCCTGTTTCCCAGTCTCTGGAGCGATCAGTGAATGGTGTTGGTAGACAGCTGTTTTGGCAGGATAAAGAGATATAAAAAGTTAAAGTTATTATCCAATAAAAGCAGCTGTGTTACTAACACCATTCAAAAACACAGGAAAAAGCAATGCTGTCCAAAATGGGTGCGGAATGAAACAAACGGCCAGAGGAAAGAAACATTTTTGAGCTCTTAACAATGTTTTACAAACAACGTAGGGTTCAAATACCCTCTAATATGCTTGAGCAAGACTTTAAAGCTAGCTAATTTCTCCTCTCCCGTTTGGCCTAGTTAGCGTTAGCTGGGAGATCCGCTCAGCAATGAGAGAGGGCTCAAATGTTCCCCTGCAGCCACACGGGGTTTAAATGGTGCCAGAGGCTCCTGGGTGAATTTCATCCTAAATGTTGAAAGAAAAACAGCATGTTTTAGCCTATTTCTCCTTGCCCCATAGTAGTTCTGGTTCCCAAGCCACTCCAAGCTCAGGATGAAGGAGTCTCAAGAGCTCACGTTGCACATTTCCCAGACAGAGTCGTCCTCTGCAGCGAATCCAACCACATTCTTCTCATGACTGTGTTTTCTGGCACACTCAACAGTGACAGCAGACACCTGGGCTAGATCTCACAGAGAAACATCTAGCCCTACTGATCACAAAACTGTTCTGGAATGATGGGACTTTAGTAGTATATGGAGATATACCTATCTCATAGAACTGGAAGGGACCTTGAAAGGTCATTGCATCCAGCCCCCTGCCTTCACTGATTTTGCCCCAGATCCCTAAGTAGCCCCCTCAAGGACTGAACTCACAACCCTGGGTTTAGTAGGTCAATGCTCAAACCACTATCCCTCCCCCACCAAGAGTCTGGACTGCAATCTCCCGTGTGGTGTGTTTTCTGCAGTGTTGTTATAGCCGTGTAGGTCACAGGATATTGGAGAGACGAGATAGGTGAGGTAATCTTCTGTTGGTGAGAGAGAGAAGTTTTGGAGCTTACACATAGCTCTGCTTCAGGTCACTTAATGTAACTGACATGTTCTAATATCTATTGTATTTATATCTTTTGGGTAATTATTTAGTCACAAAAAATGTTCAATACACGTTACATGCTTTTTAAAAAATTACTCTAGGTTTAGGTATTCCGTGACATGAAGACGAGAGATGGGTACACTCAAAAGCGTGTCTCTATCACCAACAGAAACTCGTCTAATAAAAGAGATTACCTCACCTATCTTGTGTGTTTTATCTAATGGTAAGCAATCCCTTAGACTGGTAAAATGGATTTATCACTAGTCACTCCATTTAAGGCACCCATAAATGCACTGTAAAACACAAACAATATAATCTAATGTTAAAAAAATATTAGTTAGAAGTTTAAAAACAAATCACTTTAACATTCATTCAGCACCCCTGAAAATACCCAATCACTAGAACATGGGAAAATTATTGTAGGGCTCTTAAATGATAAATCGGAATCTAAAAATACTTACACAGGTGAGTAAATTCCACAGGAGTAGTTCCACTGAGTTAATAATGTGTTTGCAGGATCAGGGTCATAGACAACATCTTTTTCAACTAGTTTGTGCTGTCACTGTAAGGTCCCAAAATACCTAAACCTGGATTATTTTTTTAAAAAAAATATTTAATGCGGACTGAACATTTTTTCATAACTAAACAATTACCCCAAGAGATATAAATACAACAGATATTAGAAGTCATCAGTTACATAAAAAGAAGATTATGTAAATAATATTTTCCAAAACAAAAATAAGAAAACAATTTAATAATTAACAATGTAAGATTTTGGAGGAGATGCTATACTGAAAATTACAAAATAGAGGTGTCCTATTGCTTTCAGTAACACAGGAAGCTGATGAATAGAGTATGCTTGACAATTAGGCCTAAACAGACATGCACGTTTATTGCATGTCCCACTGGTTTCCACAGGACAACTCATTTACAAAATTAACCATGTGCCAAAAAGTGTTTGCAGGAGTGGGGCCTTCTTGCAAAATGCAAATAAATGAATCAGTTCAGTGAGAAAACAGTGAAGAGAGGACTTGGAAGATAATAAGAATAAAAAGATAAATGGAAGGATAATGTCTTACTGTAATCTTCGTGAACAGTATTGCTTGACAAGTTTATGCATAATATCTTTCCTCATTATAGTTCATAGTTGTTTGAAGTCATATCAAGCTTCTATATGTGTCAGCTGAGTATCATTCCATCTAGGAATATATTCCGCAAATGAAGCAATTTCATTTATGTATAAAGACTAATCTGGCAAAGTTGCTGGGGAAAAAATCTGCCAAATTCAAAGCAGATTGTGCTTAGTGCACAGCGTGGCAACAGCTGCCCAAGTTCTTGTGTGTTAAAAACACTCTTCATTTCACTAAATTCATGCAATACTGTACATTTTGATCAGTTAGATTAATTGATATTTTAAGTTTGTTACTTGCCACGTATACAGCTCCATACATTTGCATATAATGTCAGCATCGCCCCCAAAATAATTCATTTATCAACCGAATTTGCATATAATGTGAACAACACCCCTCCTGTCCAATTATTTATTATGTCAAGAATTTGCCTCTACGGGTCTGCCTATACTGCAATTAGATACCCGCAGCTGGACTCAGGCTCACGGAGCTCAGGTGGTAGGGCTGTTTAATGCAGTGTAGACTTCTAGGCCTGGGCATTAGGGCTCTGCAAGGTGGATAGGTCTGATGGTCAGCATTACCGTTGAATTTGTCATGCCCTCAAGAGCAACTTTGCTACTAACTAGAAAGCATGTTTACAGCCCAGTCATGCAGAAACGTGTGTAAGCAGCGATGCCACCATGAAAAAAATAAATATGGAACAAAATCGCACGTCTCTTTCAAAATCTGTTTAATCTAATCCGGGTCGACAAACTCTGAAATGTCTTAATCATAATCATGTGGCTATTGCATGACATCATTACAGGACTGAGTAAGGGTTGCGTGGCTGCCTTAATAGCATATTTCTTCCCTTTCACAAACTTGGATTTATTTTAAATGAAGTCTTAACTCTGAATTTCCCTGGGTTTATGATGCATGGTTCTGGGAAAATGCAACATCCTTGTAATCTTTTTTTATTATTATTATTATTATTATTATTATTATTATTATTATTATTAAATCACTGATACATCCTTTCAGCCTTAACTTAATGGAGTTTTTTGCCTGGGATCATCTAGGAGAAACATGTCAGTAATGGACCTGTTTGTGCTCTTTTGATCTGCAAGCAGAGAGGGTCCCCTTCCCCAGGCAGAAACACGACTTGACTTCCTCTGTAGCAGTCTCTTTCACTTCCCTGGAAACCCGAGGAAGACTTTTTGTGGGTACAGGGGTGTGTGCTGAGTGAGGGGGTGGGCGGCCGGCATGCAGAGGGAGGACCGAGCAGGTACTGCCCAAGGAAGAGTATGGACAATATTCTAATAAGAGGGTTATTTCATTTTAAGTTTTAATTAACATCTAAGCCTTGTCTTTTAAGCATACAGTGTCTTCAAAAGCTTATCAAATTAGCAGAAGTTAAGCAACTGAGTGAGACATACAGTAAGATTAAAACCATTGCTAATAAATAATAAAAACAAAGGCTGGAAGAATTCAAAAGAAGAGTTCATTTGCTACCATGATAGTCCTATTTTGGGGGAGAGGGAATCCTAATTGAGATTTTGTGCTGTTTTTTCAGTGGGATCCTATTAAAAACGAAATATTTCTTATTCCCTAGAAATGTACACATGCAATAAGAACTGCATGAACAAAAAGATAGCAGCTTCTGTAATCATCAGATCCTTTACTGTCTTTCCCGTGGCTCTAGACAGGAAAAAAGAAAAGAAAACAAAACTAAACCTGCATCTTTATTCTGAAGGTGCTAATTTGAGGGCACTGTCTTTTAAGAAGAAATAAAGTGGCTGTACACCAGATGTGTATTAATTATAAGCTGTTGTGTTGTGTATTAGTTTGGCAATAATTGTTTATCAAGAATAAGCTGCCAAGCGTTTGATGCCATACTGACGAACTGATGTGTTCAAAAAGATTTGGAAGCCAGCAGAACTAGGGAAGAGGTAGAATAATTTATAGGATTTTTTGGAAGCAAGTAGATCAGTGTAAGAACACTGACCCTGCATTTATTCATGTGCTATGTCTGAGACCTTTAGATTCTTCCCTGAATAAATTACATTTTGATCTACAAACTTTTTCATCCACTGTTTACTGGAATGAGTGAGCCAAACATAAAAAACACACCGGAAGGATACAGAATAAATACCTTGGCAACTCCGACAACTTGTACTACACATATTCATTCTTTCCACTGCTGCTACATAAACACATCTAGTAAGGCAAATGGCTTGTATGCATCCAGTTTCTTTTCCTTTATCTGACTAAACTTTCTTTGACTTGTTGACCAGTGCAATACTTTTAAAGAAATGTATGAAATATATATGACACAACTTCACTGAACCACTATAAGGAATTTCAGTGCCCCATTCCAAATAAATACATACATATATTTCATGATTCTTGCAATGAGTCTGCCAACATTGAAAGCTCAAATTCATTATCTGTTGATGGGGAAACAGTTGGTGCTAAAATTACCTGAATTATATTCTGGATTCAGAACCACATGTGTAGCCAGCTACAATTGCCTTAGTGAGAATTCCATGCACATAAGGATTTTGATGAGAATTCTGTATCCATAACCGAAACCACAATATGGACTCAAGTCTAATTTTTTTATGATTATTTTACAGAACTCACAAGCATGCTAGGCATCTTGCAGAACAAATAAACAGCATGCTGTCCCTGACCCAAAAAGCTTGCAATCTAAACCCTCAATTCCTGCAATGAACAACACTTGGAGGGGCACCTGTGCCCATACAGCGCTCACTGCACGAACGGGACTAAATTTTACACAATGCAATGAATGGGCAATGAAAGAGAGCGTTGTGGTTCCAGGGGGAGAGACAGCAGACACAGTAACCAGTTTATGTAATTGCTCGGCAAAGTCTTGTGTGGTGGAATTTTTTAAATAAGTATAGTTAAACAAAATAAATAGTGGAGAACAGGAAAGACAACTGTTTTGGCTGACGCGTTTTGGGTGGGTGTAACAGCAGAGGTAGGTCAGACGGTGGGATTTGAATGAGGGAAGGGTGGTAGGTCGGCGTAGGAGGCCTTTGATGCCTAGGACGTAGCATGAGGAAGAAGTACAGAAACAATTACTGGAAAAGGGGATTGTGTGGCCAGATTTCCCAAAAGCTCGGGTCAATTTTTCAATGGCTCAGCATTCACAAATAGGGAAAGATTTTTTCGGAAGTGCTCAGCACGCAGCAGCTCTCCCCTGGTGACACTTACGGATAGATTTTCAAAAGAGCCCAGTACCCAATATGCTCAGCTTTTCTGAAAAGCTGGTCCACACAGCATTGTGGCTGGCTTCCCTGACTGATCTGAGTGGGTGCAGGTCAATGAGATGAAAGACTAGGTCAGATAGATCGGCAGGGCACAGTTATTCAGAAACTTGAAGGCAAGGGCAAGAAGCCTGTGTATAGTGCAATGAAGCAAAGGTGAGAGGTAGAATGATTCAAAGAAGGGGTGACTGGGCCTGGTTGATGGACAAGGAAGATGGTGTGTGTGTGTGTGTGTGTGTGTGTGTGTGTGTGTGTGTGTGTGTGTGTGTGTGTGTGTGTTTTGAGGAAAGATGTGTGTGTTTCAGGGTGGGCAGAGAAAAAGAAGCTACAACAGTTAGGGGAGGAGACACTGAGGGCCTGGGTGACAACTTTTCATGCCTGGACAGAGAGAAAAGGTCAGATCTTAAAAATGTTGTGAAAGAAGGAGTATCAGGATTTGGACACAGCCTAGATGTCAGGGATGGAGAAGAGGGAGAAGAGACAGATGACGCTCTGGTTATAAGTCTGCATGACAAGAAGAACGGTGGTGTTGTCAGTGGTGACAGAGACAAGGGAGAATGATGAGGAATATGCAATAATTTGTGTCCACGTTAGGACTACGATTTAATGTTTAATTTATTTAAGATACAGTCGTGGTTATGGAGTTAGCTGTGCCTCTGCCCTCTTTCCAGTGTAGACGCCTCAGGTCTTGCCCAGACTTGTCTTGGGGTGGGAAACTCTTAAATGAACACCCGGGTGCACTATCAACCCTGCAGGACTGACTGGGTGTTAGGCACCTACATTTCTTCCCTTTGGTGATCAGTGA
This sequence comes from Trachemys scripta elegans, assembly GCF_013100865.1. NCBI lineage: Eukaryota > Metazoa > Chordata > Testudines > Emydidae > Trachemys > Trachemys scripta. The sequence goes on along the minus strand of NC_048300.1, from coordinate 10,159,355 downwards.
TATTGTGACCAAAAACCTTCCAAAAATAAAGCACTTTATTTAGCAGTTGGAGCAAAGTTTTGGGGAGAAGGGAATTTTAAAACAACAAACAGCCTACTGTCTTTAGTCTCACCTAATGATGCGCTTTACAACAAGCTAAGTTAGACAGGATTTCTTCTTAAGTTACAGGAACACCAGAGAATCAACTCACGTTCTCTTAGACCAGTGGTTTTCAAACTTTTTGAGCTGAGTCTCCTGCTTTAAGTCACAATTTTCGGTTTGCGCCCCCCTCCCCAAAGCAGAGACAAAAATAGACAATATCTGCCCCTCCGCCCTCAGGTTTTCATGGTGGGGGAAGGCGCATGCAACAGTCTCTGGGGAGTGAAGCCAGCACTGGGCAAGGAGACTGCTGGGAGTGGAAATTGGGATGGCCGTGGCGAAAGTTGACACTGATCCACACCTCCCTCAGCCCCGCCACTGCGCAGGCCTGGCCAACCCACCTGCTGCCGCCGCTTCTCCAAACGTTCCTCCGCGCCCCCATAGGGAGCGCGCCCCACAGTTTGTAAACCTCTGCGTAGAACCCACAGAATGATCTTCGCTTTATAAGGCCTTGTCTTCACTGGGAAAAAGCTGTGTTCTGAAGTCATGTCATCTAACTTGAGTTAAGAAACTTGAGGTAAAATCCAAGTGAACCCAAGGCAGTTTGTAGATTTAACATGAGTTAGCAGGTTGAGGTTGTTAACTCAAGTTTTCCCCAGCAAAGACAAGGCCTTATAAACAAAGATCCTCCTGTTTGTCTGTGGGTCTCTCAGGGCTTGTCTATGGCACTTCAGTGTAGACATTACCTATACCATCAGCAGAGGTAACCCACCTCCCCAAGAGATGATAGATAGGTCGACAGAAGAATTTGTCCATCAACCTAGCTCTGTCTACACTGTGGATTAGGTCCGCTTAACGCCATTCCTCAGGAGTTTGGATTTTTCACACCACTGAGCAATGTAGCTTTTTAGTGTAGACCAGGCCTCAGTCTGGTTCTTTAAGTCCCATCCCCATTCGAAATGGTTAGGGGGTAATTAGCCATTAAGGCTACTCACTCTAGCATTGTCTTTTAACCGCCCTGGAATGAAAGCAGCTAGTCAACTGTTAGAAAGGGCCACTTCCTCCTTCTCTAGGTGGGCAGGCTCTGCTATCCAGACAGTCCTATAGAGTAGACCCAAATGCTAGTAACATATCCAGATACAGTGTTAATAAGTATTAAAAAGCACATCCACATTTGTCACAGACTCTGTTACTTACATACGGATTTTGATTTAGAACTTGGGCAAGAAATTGCCAAGTGTGTCCATCTGGTGCTTGTAGTAAATATTACTTTTATCCGTAATTTCAGAGCTGCCTGGGACCCATAAATATATGATTCTTAAATGTTTTATAGTCTCTAGAACAATGACGTATTTTCCCTCAACAGATCATTGAGACAAAGGAGAGAGAATGACACTGGATAGAGGGATGGGACCTCTTGGGAGTACACCTGAAAGACTACAGACTGAACCTATTAGTCTAAGGCAGTGGCTCTCAACCTTTCCAGACAACTCTCCCCCTTTCAGGAGTCGATTTGTCTTGTGTACCCCCAAGTTTCACCTCACTTAAAAACTACTTGCTTACAAAAGCAGACATAAAAATACAGAAGTGTCACAGCCATTATTACTGAAAAAAACTGCTCACTTTCTCATTTTTACCATATCATTATAAAATAAATCAATTGGAATATAAATATTGTACTTGCATTTCAGTCTATAGCACAGTGTTTCCCAAATGGGGTCGCCGATTGTGTAGGGAAAGCCCCTGGCGGGCCGGGCAACTTTGTTTACCTGCCCCATCCGCAGGTCCAACCGATCGTGGCTCCCACTGACTGCGGTTCGCTGCTCCAAGCCAATGGGAGCTGCTGGAAGCGGCGCGGGCCGAGGGACATACTGGCTGCCCTTCCTACAGCCCCCATTGGCCTGCAGCGATGAACTCCAGTGGGAGCCGCAATCGGCCGAACCTGCGGACAGGCAGGTAAACAAACTGGCCCGGCCCGCCAGGGGCTTTCCCTAAACAAGTGGCGACCCCAGTTTGAGAAACACTGCTATAGTATATAGAGCCATAAAAACAACTCATTGTCTGTATGAAACTGCAGTTTGTACCGACTTCGCCAGTGCTTTTTATGTAGCCTGTTGTAAAACTAGGCAAATATCCAGATGAGTTGATGAACCCCCTGGAAGACCTCTGCATACACGTACCCCAGGTTGAGAATCACTGGCCAAAGCAATACCCTTCCTCTCTGCTCTACAGACTAGGAGTCTGCCTTCTTTCCAAGAGCTGGTTTCCATGCCCGTTTCCTCAGAAGGACTTGCCTCAAAATGACCAGCAATCTCACCTGGTCTGTAAAAATAGGGTAAGTAATGAAAATTAACCTTAAATCTGGGTGCACAGCAGAAGCCAATGTTTTCCCTAATAAGCTGGCACTGTGCTTGCATTCTCTGCTAGGTCCTCAAGAGCTTGAGCAAATGGCCTCTCAAACAGGAGATAACTGGAGTACATAAAGGCCAGACAGGTGCATTTAGCTTCAAGGTGCCACCTCGTCCATGACCTGAGCCATTAGGCTTGGAGACTACAGCAAGGACAGCAATATTAGGAGTTGAGACTGTATGTTATGATACCACACCCAGTAGGGCAGAGCTCCTGGAGAACCTTTTGGTGATTGGTCTCTGTGATGAGGTATTCACCCCACACTAGCTCGGAAAAGGTTAAAGGAGTTAAGTGACCTGATAGGCCACACCTGAGGGAGAGTTAGGCTTGATGGGCAAGCACTGACTGAGGATAGAGTCCAGCTGGGCGGGGCTAGGCGGTGCTGGTAGTGAGGCCAGGAAGTGAGGCTACACTGTGGAAGTTTGCAATCACTTTCTGGTCTTAGAGAAGGAGATGAGAAAACCCACGAGGAGAATAGAAGCCCTGGGATCTTGGTCCCAAAGGAAGGGTTAACCCAGAAGGGTGGTAGAGTAGCACTGATAGAGGTTGGAATAGCAAAAGGCCCAGGGAAATGACAGCACCGTTTGGGAGGGTGCAGACCTTGACCATTGATTTGAGGGTCCCTAGGATGAAACCTGGAATAGTGGGCAAGTCTGGGTTCCCCTACCAGCCACTGAGAAGGATTGAAATGAATTGATAGCTTTGAATTGGATGACCGCTGGGAACAATACCCGGTCAACCAATCCAGTGAGACTTTGATGTTCCTGAATGGGAAAACGATAGTGACCTGGCTGGAGGGCCAGGGCACTCAGAGGGAGCATCCTGACTCACAAAGAGGAAGCACTGCAGCTCCTGGAGCATGAGAGGGGTTGCAGCATGAATGAAAGATGGAAGGGGATATCAGACTGGGCAGAGCTAATCCCCAGACGCAGCCCCAAGAAGGTGCCCCAGTGGTGAGTAGGACTCTGTTACAATCTCTCTGCAGAGATAGCATTATCCCTAGCCTTTCGTTAAGAAATCTTGCAGGAGCATATGGAAGTGGCAAGCTAAATGGTACAGAATTCATATGAGAATGTATTGTTCTCTCTTTAAAACTCTACAATTCTTTTTCTGTCTAGGGTCCTCAATAGGAATTTGTTGCTCTTTAGGAAGGGAAGATTTGCTGGACAACCTGGAGTGCTGGAGCCCACAGCTTCACTTTATCTGTGAACTATATTTATCTTTAGAACTATAAAGAAGAAAGGTTAGATTTTGGATCAGGAGTGACGCAGGTATTACCCACTAAGTTTTTCACTGCTGGACACATAGAAATGGCATGACTAAGTTTATCCCTCTTCTGTAAATGATAAACCCTAAAGCAGTAGTGTGAATAGAAGAAGGCATCATCTATTTTAGCAGGTTAGCCATATTTCTACAAAGACTGATCAAATCTTCAATGGCCAGCCAAAGAGAAACATTTCTTGAGACAATAATTCTAAATAATTCTAAATAATTCCGATTTACAGCTCTGGGATCAATATGAACCAAAACATGCTTTAAAAAAAATTTGAGGGAAACATTTTCTGTTGGAACCAAGCACCTTAAACTTGGCAGGAAGGGCTGCTGAGTGCTTTAACAATAGATGTCTCTTTTTTTTAAGTAGCAAACGTTATTCTAAGTTTAGAAGGAGTGGGAGTCTTAACCAACGCTGCGTGAGCTTGAGCTTCAACAAGGTTTTGTCTGTCAGAGAGAAGAGGTGTAACAGAAATGAAGGTAGGAGGAAGACATTAGGTAGCAGATAAAAAAGTGCCCTTACCTCTGCTCTGCACAAAAATCTTCTCCCCAAAGAACCTGAATTCAAAAGGCTGGGTATAAATAGATCTCTCAGCAAATTGCAGAACTGATAGTTCAAGGGTCTGAACCCTGGGGGACAGATGAACAGAGACCCAATGGTCTCTTCACAGTACTATTATCTCGGTCATATTTTTAAACCAATAAAAATGTTAAATGATAAGTTTTAAAACACTGAATAGAGAAGTAGGAGAAACTCCAGCTGTTTAATTTTTGGAAGGCAAGAGATATTTAGGCCTGAATTTTTGAAACATTCTTAAATATTGTAGGTAGAATATTGTAGGCAGTTGGCCCCAGAACCGCACCCATTTTGAAAACTAAGTATCTAACGGCACCTGGATACTACATTTAATTTTGAGATGAAATTTTCTACCTTAATATTGAAGGCGGGGTTGTGACCCACCTAAATATCGGGACCTCAGTCCACCTTCCAATATTGTTGCAATTTTGTACCCACAGTTTAATACGAATGGAATTAATTGTGCCCACAGTTATACCCATAGATTTTGGTCTATAAAATCTGAGCCTGTGATAGAGTAGTAATCTCTTCAACGGGCTTCTCTTCACTAGAGGTATTTTACCTCTAATTAACTCATTGAAAATTAACTCGAAGTAGCTAACACTTTTATAAAGGCTAGTCTGGATGCTCCCCAAATGTTTGCTCCAGACTAAAAACATGTGAAATAGGGCTGTCAAACAATTAAAAAAATCAATCATGATTAATCGCAGATTAAAAAAATACCATATATACTCATTCATTAGCCCGTTCGTTTATAAGCCGACCCCCCCAAGATGGTTAGGTAAAAATAGCATGACCCTTTCATAAGCCGACCCTCTATTTCAGGGGTTGGCAAACTTTGGCTCCTGGCCCGTTAGGGTAAGCCTCTAGCAGGCCTGGATGTTTTGTTTACCTGGAGCGTTCACAGGCACGGAGCCCCTCAGCTCCCAGTGGCCGCGGTTTGCCGTTCCCAGCCAATGGGAGCTGCTGGAAGTGGCGTGTGGAAGCTGAGGGGCTCCGTGCCTCTGAACGCTCCAGGTAAACAAAACAACAATGTATTAGAGATTCAATTCAATGATTTTAAAAATCATCACATTTTGGTGTAGACCCGTTTATAAGCTGACCCCTGCGCTTTGATGCGTCACGTTTTTACCAAAATATTCGGCTTATGAATGAGTATATACAGTAGTCATGATTAATCGCAGTTTTATTTGTTAAACAATAATAGAATACCATTTATTTGAATGTTTTCTACATTTTCAAATATATTGATTTCAGTTGCAACACAGAATACAAAGTGTACAGTGCTCACTTTATATTATTTTTTATTATAAATATTTGCAATGTAAAAAAGATAAACAAAAGAAATAGTATTTTTCAATTCCCTTCATGCAAGTACTGTAGAGCAAACTCTTTATCATGAAAGTGCAACTTACAAATGTAGATTTTTTTTTACATAACTGCACTCAAAAATAAAACAATGTAAAACTTAAGAGCCTACCAGTCCACTCAGTCTTACATTTTGTGCAGCCAATTGCTAAGACAAACAAGTTTGTTTACATTTACGGGAGATAATGCTGCCCGCTTCTTATTTATGTCACCTGACAGTGAAAACTGACGTTCGTATGGCACTGTTGTAGCTGGCATTGCAAAGTATTTACGTGCCAGATATGCTAAACATTCATATGCCCCAACATGTTTTGACCACCATTCCAGAGGACATGCTTCCATGCTGATGACACTCATTAAAAAAAATCATGCGTTAATGAAATTTGTGAATGAACTCCTTGGGGGAGAATTGTTTGTCTCCTGCTCTGTGTTACTCGCATTCTTCCATGCCGATGACAGGTTCTGTTCGATGACGATCACTTCGTTCATTTTCATCATCTGAGTCAGATGCCACCAGCAGAAGGTTGATTTTCTTTTTTGGTGGTTCGGGTTCTGTAGTTTCCGAATCGGAGTGCTGCTCTTTAAAGACTTCTGACAGCATGTTCCACACCTCGTCCCTCTCAGATTTTGGAAGGCATTTCAGATTCTTAAATCTTGGGTCGAGTGCTGTAGCTATCTTCAGAAATTTCACATTGGTACCTCCTTTACGTTTTGACAAATCTGCAGTGAAAAGTGTTCTTAAATCGAACAACATATGCTGAGTCGTCATCTGAGACTTCCAGAAGATGATATATATGGCAGAATGTGAGTAAAACCATGGAGCAGGAGACATGCAATTCTCCCCCAAGGAGTGCAGTCACAAACCTGCAGGGCTCCAGTACTGTTTCTAGCTTTTGCAGTTTTTCAAATCCTACCTGTCGGCACTGATAGATTGTGCTTTTGAAGAGCTAATGTGGCTGTGACAGTGGCTTTACTGAAAAGCAGGCGCTGAACCATACCCGCTGTGGAGTTCCATCTGGTTGAAATATCTTGCACATCTTGTTCGGTCCATTTGCAGCTTGTGCTATTCCCAGCTCTGTACTGTTACCTGGACTGTGTTTGAAATGGCCCACAAGTTTTCTACATTTTGCCAACACATTTTCAAAAACACCATCACTGAGCGCTACTGTAATGGATTGCTGCAGACTGTGAGTGATGCCTGTCATGTGTTCAAAAGGCAAATGACTGTCTGCTGCTATCATTTCACGTGCACTGTCAGTACTCACGGTTGTTACCTTTTCTAGAATATTCCATTCTTTCGCAACATCCAAGAAACGCTCTGCGCATGCTTCAGCATAATATCTCTCTTCAGTACGTGTTATCATTAAAAGAAACGATTGCAGTGTCCGTGCAGCTTCAATCAGGTGTGTCGTGCCTTGAAGATAGCTGTGATTGCTCAAGGATGTCCAGTAATCACCAGTCAAAGCAACAGCGAGTGTATTTTTCAGAAGCTCCAGCTTTGTAGTCTGCTCATTGTTATATAGGTCATGTATTCCTGATTAAATGGTTCCTCGGGAGGGCAAGGTGTATGACTGATTGGAAGATGCAATTTAAACAACATTTCTCAGCCCTCTGTTGCTTACAATATTGAGCGGTCTGCAGTCATAGTTATCCACTTCCAATAGCACTGGTTAAACTGTTGTACTTTGTTTGATCCATGGGGTTGTAGCAATCCTGAAACTCTGTAAGCGTACTCTGTCGCGACTGGTGGGATTCATTTGCTGTCGCAGGGTTATCTGGAGCACAAGAACTGGAGGCGAAAGCATGTTTAGCGCCTAGGTGGTATTGCAGATTTGAAGTACTTTGATGGTATTGGAACTCAGCCTTTCAATAGCTAAAGATAACCATCTCTTTATCCAGAGAACCATCCGGAAGTTTTTTAAAAATAAACTTCCGATTCAAAAGACCTAAACTTTTGCTGCTTTGCTCCATTAACTTTTTCTGATATTTAATCACTCCAGATCAGGAGAACACAGCAGAACTGTGCCAATGTCCGCCAAGTGACGAAGTACAGTAAGTGAAAAGGGTCAAAACAGAGATGTGCGATTGTTTGGTAAAAAATGCATTAATCGCTTGTGTTAACTGTGATTGACAGCCCTAACAAAATAATTCTACATTCTAAGTTGCACTTTCACAATAAAGATATTGTACTACAGTACTTGTATGAGGTGAACTGAAAAAATATTATTTCTTTTGTTTAGCTTTTGTACAGTGCAAATATTTGTAATAAAAATAATATGAAATGAGCACTGTACAATTTGTATTCTGTGTGGTAACTGAAATCAATGTTTTTGAAAATGTAGAAAAACAAGCAAAAATATTTAAAATAAATTTAAATTGGCATTCTATTATTGTTTAACTGCTATTAATCGCTATTTTTTAAAATCTAGTTAATTTGTTTTGCGTTTATCGCTTGCCTTAACTGCAATTAATTGACAACCCTAATTTGTAATTATACATGGGGTTTGGTAGTGCCACCAATAATTAAAGTTGCCTGACATTTCCCATTATAAGATGCTGTTTTCAATTGCTTATAACTTTGCCAAACTTTAACTATTTGGGCTGAACTTTTACATGGCACATGTCTTCCTCAAGCTATTTTTTCCCCCTTTTTTTATTTCTATTTCAGCCAAAATGGTTCATCTGTTTCCAAGAATGAGGCAAAGGAAAAATATATTGTTTTGCCCAGGTTAAAATATTCGGATTATCTTTTCCTTTTGGAAGCTCTGGCGCCCCCATGATTTGGAACCAGGACTTGAAATTTGGCGGGGGGGTGGCCTTTGTGTCAGGTATGTGCCTGTTGCTATTCCTATGAAAATCCAACCAAATACTGTGGCCAAGTGATAAGCCTTTGAAAAAATTCAGTGGGCACATGCTCACTAGACGTTTCCTCTGTTTTGGAAGATAAATTCCCTGAAGATTCTGTCCACACTGAGCTCATTCAAATGACTCTCAGCTCCTAATGCCTGCGTGCCATCCCTACGATCCCCTTACAGCTCCTATGTGTGACCCCCCGAGTATGCGCCATCTCCACAGAGGAACTGAACATTATCCTTCCACACAGGGAACCTTAATTCTGGTATTTCCTAACTCTCAAGTACTTGATGTTGCAACCTTAATAATGTTCTTTTAATGTAGGGTTTGGAGAGCGAGTGAGAGAGAGATTGTGATTTACCATAAGATAAATCACGCAAACCTTTGTAGCCTGGCACAAATATTTGGACTGCATTTTCACTAAGGGTTTGGCTACACTTGCGAGTTACAGCGCATTAAAAGAGCCCCGAGCTCACTAGCTCACTACCCATCCACACTGGCAAGGCACGAAGAGCGCTCTGACTCCACGGCTAGAGCGCTTCTGGTACTCCTCCTAGGCGAGTAGAATAATGTTTGATGCACTTGGAGTGCCCAAGCCTCAGTGTGAACGAGATGTTGCATTACTGCGCTCTGATCAGCCTCCGGAAATGTCCCATAATCCCCTTAAGTCAAGTATATATATCTCCTCAATATATGTTTCACTCTATATGCATCCGAAGAAGTGGGCTGTAGTCCACGAAAGCTTATGCTCTAATAAATTTGTTAGTCTCTAAGGTGCCACAGGTACTCCTGTTCTTTAAGTCAAGTAGCCACTCTTGTCATTGTTTTGGAATCACTGCAGGAATGCGGATATGCCCTTTGAAAGCTCCGTTTGACAGCTGTCTGAATTTACAAGACAGCATGCTGACATGCTCTCAGACCCCAAACCCACTCTCTCTCCCCCCACATACACACAACACACTCCCTGTCACACTCCACGCCCCCACCATTTGAAAAGCACGTTGCAGCCACTTGCATGCTGGGATAGCTACCACAATGCACTGCTCTCTGTGGCCACTGCAAGAGCTGCTAATGTGGCCACGCCAGTGCGCTGTCAGCTGTCAGTGTGGACAGATGGCAGCTCTATGAAGGCTGGTTTAACTCAAAGCACTCTACATCTGCAAGTGTAGCCATGCCCTAAGAAAGAAGGTTTTTATCTCCAGTTAACTAACAAAGTAACCAGCATGAAGCAAAATCCCAGTGAAGACAAGGAAGCTTGGAGTTTCCACACAGTGTTAGCAGGTCAATTTAAAGATGCGGGAGGAGCCTAGGGTTTACCTCAGCCTACTAACTCATGTTAAATCAACAGTTTGCCTTGTCTTCACTAAGATTTTACCTCAAGTGAAGAACACACCTTTTTTCCTAGTGAAGACAAGGCCTTACTGAGTGTCCATACTTGTCTTTACCCAGTGGTTAATTACCTTTAATTAACTGACAATCAGCTAATGTGAGGTAAAAATAACCCTGTCTAGATACATCCAGTGGATGCACTTAAAAAGCCCAATTATTTGTTCCCACAATCGCAAGCAGGTTTTGAAAGTGTAAGCCATATGCTGTACTTTAGAAAAAGACCAGAAAATTCAGCACTTTGACTGGCGCTCCCACACGTACATTTTATGTTGTAAAGGAAAAACCCTTTCAACAAGTATCAAGATTAATGAGTCAAAGAACTACATTCACGAAGAAATAGGAGAATTTTCATTTACTGCAATTTACGTCTACAAATAAATCCATCTGTGTGTCTTTGCCCCTAAGAGCCTGCTTAAAGTGAACCCCGGGCTAAACTGAGTTACACAGGTGCCCCTCAATGAACAGCCCAGACACGGGTGCCACTTACTGCCAGGTGTGATGACTGTTTTATTTTTAGTAGTGAATGTGCCCGGCCTATACACAGAATACGGATAACCAGGACAATAGAGTGGTTACATCTATAGACTCAAAGAAAGATAATCCAGGAAAGTAGCCTGACTATTGTCGTCTGCATCATTTTGTGTAGCTACATCAGAACACCTGATTAGCTATACCTCGAACTGTTCCGACCTAGATGGTAAGGTTGCAACTAGAGCTGGTTGGAAAAATTTTCGTCAGAATGATTTTCCAATGAAAAATGTCCTTTTTTACAAAACCAAAACGTTCTGCATGAAAACATCAGTATTGCAAAAAAACGTTGTGTTGGGAAAATCCATGTGATGGCTCCCTGTCTACCTGCCAGGAAGGCTCTTGTGGGCCGAAAATAAAATTGACAAAAGCATTTCAAGGGGGCTGCCAAGGCTGAGTATCCTGACTCTGCCTTTCTGCCTCCCCCCGCCACGCCATTCTGGGGGCCAGAGGGTCTGAGCACCCCAGTTCTCTGCCTCACTGGCTCCTGAAGCTGTAGGGAAGCAAAATGAGCATCTGAATCTCTGGTCATAAAGATGTTGCGGGTGGGGGGAAGAGAGTCAGAGCACCCCCACTCTCCGCCTCTCCAGAAGCTGGGCTAAAGGCACTGGACAATTTCACTTAGAAAGTGGCATTGACAAGAGCCTTCCACGTAGGCTGCTGGGAAGCTGAGAAATTCCATTTCAGTTCTCCCTTCCAGTGATAAATGTCATAGTTGCAAAAATTCCACGGGAAGGGATTTCCATTTTTCAACCAGCTCTAGTTACAACTTGCCCTGAGTAAAGGGCAATGCGCAGCTATGCCACCCCAGGAGTAGACCAGCGGATGCATGTAGATTCACCGTTCCTCCCCGCTGTCCTTGGGAGAGAGAGGGAAATAAGTTACTTCACCTGTTTTCATGGAGCTGCTCGCTCCTCCCTGTCACAAACAGAGGCGGAGCTCTATTCACTCCCCACCCACTCTCTCGTAGCAGGGAGGATCAGGTAAGCCGCACCCACTGTCCCTCCCACAGCCAGAGTCACAAGCTGAGAAGAGAGGGCAGCAAAAGGTGGTTGGACTTACTTCTACAGACAGCCATGTAAGGGCTATGACTAACTACCCCTCAGTGAATAAATGCAAGTTCCATTTTCACTTGGCTTCCCCTACACACACACACACACACACACACACACACTTACCACTACTTCCTTTCTCCCGGTGCTGCTAAGAGAGGCACACAAGCTTGACTTTAACATAAGACTCATGATAAACCCCAACTAAAAAGGCAACCCAGCTTTATGACTGTGTGGTCATGCTTTGCATCTGCACTGCCTTATGGGAGACCCATCTACATTCAGTCTCTACCCTTGCCCTTTGAACTGCCATGGACTCAGGAGCTGCTGTAAGCAACATGCTAAAGTCCTCCTTGAACAGGGCATGGTTTGTGTTGTTTGACAGAGATCCCTCTGGCCAGTTAAGTCACATCATTGACAAGCTCTTCAGATGTTCTTATTCAAACACGCTCAGTCAGTCTGGTATCAGCGATGCAAGGGTGTGCATTGACCAATGTATGGGTGTAGCTATAGAGATGTGGGGGAAGGAGCAATTCCCAGGCTAGTCAATGGATGCAGAAGAAAGAATCACAGTGGGCGCATGGCAATATTTGGGGATAGAGATAGATTAGTGGTTTATTAATCTTAGTCCATCTATTCGCACTGGAGTCTAAAATGGAAAGCAAAACATTTAAGCCTGATCATTCATGCCGGTTAGCTATCTGAGCTCCTTACCAAGTAGCTGAACCATACTTCTAATGATAGTACTCCCGCCATTAGACATGCTCATTTTATTCAGAATGCTGACTCTTCTTGGAGTGAAAATTACAAGCAGCTGTGAAGCATATTCATCAGAATCTGTCTTCTATAGATAGACTTCCCTCTGTTCCATTGTAGATGACATTACTGTCTCTACAGTCTTATGAAAAAGTAGTAGAAACAAGTCTAAAAGCAGGTTATTCTTCATGCCCTGTAACCACTGTCATAACATATGTACTGCTAGAAGAATTCTATCTTAGCATCAGTTTGGGTGCGTCTCAAAACGTACTTAACCTGCTTCATTTAGAAACTGTGAGAATAAAGTATAATAATGGGTTACATGCCACTATGAAGAAGATAATCACCTAATCTATGACTGGCACTTCCACTGAATGGATTGTAGAAATAATCTGTGAGCAATGGATCTGAAATAACCCAGACAAAAAAGGAAGAGCTAGAACCATGCATATATATCCACGATGAATGTTATCTTTGATTTGTGATAGAGTCAGTTAGCCTGGATCTATGGGATCAAGTGGATCAGTGAAAGCGATGGACCCATGCAGTACTATTTTTCATTAACAGCAAAACAGCACCAGCTATCACCTATGCCCTTATACTATTCTAAACTTTATGCCTTATCTTTCTATAACTGTAAATAGATTCATAGATTCTAGGACTGGAAGGGACCTCAAGAGGTCATCGAGTCCAGTCCCCTGCCCGCATGGCAGGACCAAATACTGTCTAGACCATCCCTGATAGACATTTATCTAACCTACTCTTAAATATCTCCAGAGATGGAGATTCCACAACCTCCCTAGGCAATTTATTCCAGTGTTTAACTACCCTGACAGGAACTTTTTCCTAATGTCCAACCTAGACCTCCCTTGCTGCAGTTTAAGCCCATTGCTTCTTGTTCTATCCTTAGAGGCTAAGGTGAACAAGTTTTCTCCCTCCTCCTTATGACATCCTTTTAGATATCTGAAAACTGCTATCATGTCCCCTCTCAGTCTTCTCTTTTCCAAACTAAACAAACCCAATTCTTTCAGCCTTCCTTCAAATATATAACAATGCCTTTAGAAATATTCCATACCACATTTGGTAGTTCATCAGAGTATGTAATGTGTATTGAATTGTATCTAGGCTGACCAGATGTCACGATTTTATAGAGACAGTGCCGATTTTTGGGTCTTTTTCTTATATAGGCTCCTATTACCCCCCCCATCCCCTGTCCTGATTTTTCACACTTACAATTAGGGCGACCAGACAGCATCGGTTTCTAGTATCTGGCTTGCTAAGTGGCTAGGAGAACATGCAAATACTACCCACTAAAAGTTCTCCTCTACCTCATATGACAGAACTGTTGGCTTTTCATGCCTAAAGTCTATGGTTGTAGTCCTAGCTCACACACAAACGATTTTTCTACTAATTGTGTCCATTGTCTGCAGCATGTGGAGTCATTACAATATTAGTCTTAAATTATTGCTAGGTACAATCATGCTTTAAAGGTGGAAATAGCTCAGAAGACTAACTGAAACAGTGCATGGTTCTTCGGAAAAAAACAGAAAAAGTTGGTTTCTCTTTCTTTTCACATACCTACTCATACTTTTCTAAATGCAATATCATATTCCAGGGAGAGTATCAAAGATTTTTCCTAATGCTCAGAGCAGCTAGCACAGCTAACTAGTATACAGTAGACTTTCATAGAGTAGCTCACAGTTTCCTGCTGGGTCTAATTTTAATTTTTAATTTATTTAATTTTATGTTGTATCATTTTTGTTCTTCCGCAGCTGAACAACGAAAAGCATTATGAATATACGGCTTCTGAGGTTATGTCTTCACTACCGAGTTAACGCAAGTTAGATAGCATGAGAACTCTTCTCGAGTTAGCCGAGCTCAAGAGCGATGTACTGCAAAACAACATTCGAGCTGCACAGAATGATTGTGTTAGCAGCTAACAAGTTGCGCTAACTCGAGCTGATCCTGTACCCCCCAATGAGCCAGCCAACTTGAGTTAAAAGCACAATCACTCGTGAGTGAAGGGTTTATGTGTGTGGACTGGACTTGAGTTAGGGGCAACACTCAAGATATAACTTGTGTTAACTGCAGTGACAAGAAGCCCAAAGAAAGACAAATCGCTAACATATTCCCTGTAAATGATGTAATTTTTTTTTATTTCAACAGATTTACACCAGTTGAGGATCAGGTTCCAAAACCGTACTTGGCATATATGTCTGAGAAAAGCTTTATCCCTCCAGAGAATATCAATTTGACTCTAAAAGGAATGGATACCTCACATGCGTAAAGGCTGCAGGGTTGGATGCTTTGACATTTCTTGATCTATCCCCAATTAAAAAAGAAATTCCAGGCAACAGTTCTAATGTCTTTTGTAAATGTAGCCCTTTATGTTCTTTCAAATAAGAAGAGAAAAATTCCCTAACCTGTGTGGAGCACAGCTGTTAGCAGAAACTGACAAGACTTCCTTTGATCACTGCTGAGATATGCACTCAGAACATGTCTTTGGAGCAGGGCCTAGGAGACTACCTACTAAAAAAACAAACTTTCTTGTTCAGAACCTCTCTAGAATTTTTAGACAGAAACAGAATGTTCAGCACTCAAACATTTTTTTTATTTTAAATCAGAATATCATCTTTTGAATATATAGGCTCAAAGCCTCAATCTAACTTCGACATACAGAACAGCAAGGGTCCCTTAAAACTACTATACTATTAAATAAATTTTATTTAAACTACAAAAGTTAGACAATTCCAGACAAAGGCTCTTATCCCTTCTAAACTCGTTCTGTTGTGCCCATGTATGAAAGTACATATTGTATGCCATGCAAAGTAGATTTTGGCTAAGCTTGTAAAGCATGCAGGTAAGAAAGACTGCACTATGTCTATTTGCGAACCTGACTTCATCTAAGTAAATGAAAGGAACAGTTAAGTAGACTTTTGGGGTGAAATCGTGGACCAACTGAAGTCCATGGGAGATTAGCAATTGATTTCAGTGGAGCCAGGATTTTCATCCTTGGTCCACCTGCATTCACAATTTTTATACCTGGCTGTACCATCAGTTTTCCCTCCTAGCTGGAACAACCTGTAATACCCTGAATTTGGCTAATTGCTTGGGTCAAGAGGAGTAACAATAGCACTGCTTCATGGCAGGACCAAATATGGATAGGGTGCCTTTAACCACTTTGGTGCCTTGTAAACATTTGCTATTTGACCAGAATCGTGGTATTTATACAGCTCAAAAGGCAGCCACTAAATACCTGAATAGTCCATTGAAGTTTCACAAAACATGTCAGGTGCCTTGACACATCATGTCATCATGAGTATACACTTTTTATAGCATTTAAAGAGTTAAAAAAAAATCTGACAAGACCCTTTATTCCACCACTAGCCCTACAAAGGGCACAGGAGAACTCAAGCATTATAAGTAGTGGGATCGTCCTTTACAATGGCCACAATGTGTTTGAAAAGGGTAAAGTAGAGCTTGCATGAACAGAATCACTTGTAGGCATTGCAGGGGTTACAGTCAAAGTAACTGCATGCCTAGAAACCACCGCTTGGCCAAGCAGCTGCCTAGCAACAAAACGTTATACATGATCAGTTTTTAAATAGAAAAGAATCTATAGTGGTTGTATTTAATAAGTCTAACAAGAATTCCAACGCGATACATCAGCTTGCTACTGATGCAACTGATTTTATAGCAATGGCTAAATGTTACTTTTATAACGTCAAACTGCGTTGTTATAATTACAGTTCCTTTCCATTTCTTTAATGGAGACATCTATATGTCTATAAATAGTGTATCCTTCCCCCTTTTTATTTAGGATTTGTACGTAAAACATGAAAGCAATCTGATGTTATATGCAGGTGGCACTCAGCGGATTACAACATTTCAAAATCTAACATGCACCATTAACAGATGAAGATGCCAATCAAACTATAGGGGATTACATAGCAACAGTTCCATCGAACTACCAGTACTATGCAGCTAGAAGCAGAAAGAAAAGCATGAGGCATATGGTAAAAAAGAATATAATGGTTAAAATTCATCCTTGGGGTAACTCCACTGAAGTTCACTGAACTTGAGTGAAGTTACAAAAGGTGTGAATTTGGCCTATTTCTTTATCTCAGGATGATTCTCCTGAAGAAAGAGAGGCATGATTTAATCAATCATTGCAAATATGCACATTATATGGACTAGTATATTAAGTAGACATAAAACCACTTCATACTTTCACAAAAATGTATTGCTCCTTTCTAGATATAAAAGTTCATTATTTATCCACATTTCCTTCCTTTTCTTAGAGGAATATACATATGTAACAGTTAGAACTGGGATCTTCTTTGTGGCTACATGTTCCTCCAGACTTGGGTGTGCATAATCCTTATTGAAACAGATGTTACAACGCCATCAGAGGAAATTCAAATGATTAGGGAATAACAGGAATTTTTATGGAAAATTCTATTCCACACTTGTTGTTAGTTAACAGAATACAATTCATGTAAAGGAGTTGCTATTAAAAAGTGAATATTTGCCAAACGTGAATAAAAATGTCCTGACAATTACAGCAAATGCTGACTTCTATATACTATTTTATTAAAGCAGGTGGAATTAGAAATTTAGGGAAAATGCAACAGAACACATAAATGGTCGGAAATTAACACCCACAAAATCAAAAAGTATGCAATCTGTATGTTAAAGAAAAGGAGTAGTAATACTGAATGAATGGAAAAAGAGAAAAAGTACAGGTTATAACTGCATTAGCAAAGTGAAAAAATGAGATTTCGGCTCCAACCCAACAGTTTACAGTATTTGGGTGCAGCAGTCTGTCCATAAATTGCAATATAAGAACTTAAAAGATTGGTTTTTTTGCACTTCCATGATACAAAAAATAAAATGGTATTTTTTATCCATATTTAATAAGCGTTTTCAAGGTATAATTCCTAATACCGTTACATTTTTCAATTGACAGGTTAGCCAGTGATCTATTAATAGGGATGTTGCTCAGAGACTTCCACTTAGGCCTTGGCTACACTGGTGCTGTACAGCACTGCAACTTGCTGCGCTCAGGGGTGTGAAAACGCCCCCTCCCCCCCCCGAGCGCAGCGAGTACAGCGCTGTAAAGCGCCAGTGTAATCAGAGCCTGCAGCGCTGCACGCTCGCTTGCAGCGCTGCAAGCTATTCCCCTCAGAGAGTAGAGCTCTCGCAGCGCTGGTGGCAGAGCTCTCGCAGCGCTGGTGGCACGACTACACACAGCGGCAGCGCTGGGAAGTCCCGAGTGTAGCCAAGGCTTTAGAAGCTGTAGCGAATTAGGATATGATGATGTTTTAACAGCAACCAGTGTAGGTCTTCTATAGAAGGCCAATTTGCTTAGAGTTTGAATGCGAACCTATATTTGGACTATAGCAATAAGCTACATTCTGTGGGCTACATTGTGCCATCTTTACTGATGTTGGTGAGTATTTAGGCTATGTCAACACTAGCACTTTTGTCAGTCAGGGGTGTGAAAAAAACACCTCCCTGACCGACAAAAGTACCAGCGTTGGGGGTGGTTTAATTATGCTGGCAGGAGAGCTCTCTCCCTCTGGCATAGAGCGGCTACACAGGAGACCTTACAGCTGCAGCGGTACAGGTAAGGTCTGTCGTGTAGACATAGCCTAAATCACAGAAGGAGATTGCCCAAGTTAGCCCTGTTCATTAAGTAGATATAGTAGCCTAAGAATACAGTACATTAAGGCTGTATTTTCAGATGAGCTCAGCTCCCATTTCGGCAATAAAATAACTTGCCAGAATTTCAAAAGCGCTCAGCATGTTGTATTATACTGAACTCATTTGAAAACCTGCCTATAAACATTAGAATGGGAGTGGCTGGGTGCTAAGCACTTTTGAAAATGTAGCTCCAGTTTTGAGTGCTGTGTATCTAAAAATCTGGCCCTGAACTCTTTTAAAAATCTGTCCCTAAGAGATTATGCCTTTCATATTTTAAGTGCACCGCCGCATCCATACTTATATTATTAACAACTATTTAAAACGGAACTTTTCCCTAGAAAAAACAGGAAATATTTGAATTTTATCAACTCCATCTCCCAAAATATATTACAGCAATTATAACTAAAAACAGCACATTTAAAATAAATAATCTAAGCTAATTTTATATTTATATGTAGCTATATACACCAGTAATACTAAACATACCTAATACATACCAGATATAAAGTCTGTGTATGGAAAAATGAGCGTGCGCACGCACGCGCACACACACACACACACACACACACACAGTTTCTCTGCTGCAGTAAATCAATGTAGTGCCACTGATTTGCACAATGCTATGCTGCTTCTGCACCACCTGACAATCTGTTCACCAGAATATTAGGATAATTGTTTTAACGTTAATATCCTACTTTTTCTATTGTGATACTTTCTATGTCATTTTCTACTCAACTGCCCTTGAAAGAGTTTGAAAATATTAGCAGGCTGACAACCATCCAGTATAGTAGTTGCCTAAACATATTCAAAGGAAAACAATCATTTCTTTGTAAATCATGTCAGGCTAAGAATAAACATATGAAAGAAAGTAGAGTGTGTAAATAGACAATTTTACAATCTCTGATGTTTACTGCCTGAAAAATCTAAGGAACTATTTTAGTAGGTCTTAGTAGCTACAAAGTTAGAACATCCTTCGGCTTCCCACTACACCCAAATTTACAGAGAGAATCCATCATAAAAGATACTACATAGGAGAAGTATTTAACCTGTTTACTGAGGATTATCCTATCGGAGCTGAAAGAGCACATCAAGTGCCCTGGAAAAATCTGTCAAAAGCCACAGATAGACAGAAATCTATAATTTTATAATTGCATTCATTCTGGGAGTCAAAAACACTGTGTCTTGAGATTGGAGAGGGTAAGGCAGGAGATACTGTATCTTCTATGAAACCAAATTTATGTTACACCCACCCACACACCAGCTTTCTACTGCCTATAGAAAGAAACTGCACTAAGGTTGCCAGGCCTCTAGGATTGTCCTGGAGTCTCCAGGAATTAAAAGATTAATCTTCAATTAAAGATTATGTCATGGGACGAAATCTCCAGGAATACGGCCAACCAAAATTGGCAACCCTAAACTGCACCCTAATACTGATAAGCAGGTGTGACAGGGTATATCAGGTCTTTGGTGGTCCCCTTCTTGAGGCCTTGGGTCCTACCACACCCAGCCCCAGGAGAGGAGCAGTGAAGGTGGGTCCTCCAGGCCTGCCTAGAAAGGCTGCAGGGAAGCAGCCAATCAGAGCGCAGCAGGGTCAGATAAAAGGAGCTGCAAGGGCTGAGCAGGTCAGTTACTGGCTGGGACCAGAATGAGAACAGGCTGGAAGACAGAGCAACTCTCCAGGTAAAGAGCCTTGGGGGAGACCCTGCTCAAACAGGGAACAGACGGAGAGAAGCCAAGGACTGTAACCCTAAGGTGATGGGACCAAGTGGGAAACAGCCCAGAGAATGCAGCAGCAACTATTAAGGGAAGCAGTATGTGGCTATTGTTTACAGGGTCCTGGGTTGGGACTTGGAGTAGTGGGTGGGCCCACGTCCCTCCACAGGCCACTAGTGAAATGGCCTAAGCCCTGAGAAGGCTCTGTTGGGAAGCCCAAGTGAAGGGCAGGACTTGAAGGGGCCCAGAGGCAGGGCTAAAGACCCTGGTCAGAGTAGACCAACAGTTCCAGCTGGACTCTTTACTAAAGGGCTGAGAAAGGGGCTAGATTTAAAGGGCATAGAGACAGTGCTGAAGACCCTAATAAGGGCAGACCATGTGTTGAACTCGTTAGTCTGGAAGGGATTCATTCATCAATTTTGATGCTATGATTTAGCAGGAAGGCTGGGCTATTGGAGAGCCACCTAGTGAGGCCTACAACCTACAGAAGGTGCCAAGAGAAAAAAGATTGCAGCATCACACCTGGCAGACGGGAGGCACTCACAAGAGGCCAGTGTCCCTGTCACAGTAGGATTTTCCTGGAGGAATATGAAAACACCTCTAGTGTACCCAGCTTAATTACAGATACAGTATCAACAGAATGCATCTCCTTTATCATGACTGTGTGAAGCCAGTGTTCCAACCTAGAGACCTCTCCTTTCTCCCTGCTCCACCCTGGCCTAAGCTCACCTCATGCCTCCCTCACAATACATTCATTTCTCTCTCACCCCCCAATATTTATCTTTCCTCCTTGCTCCTCCCCACCACTTCCTCATTTCTCCCTCTACAGGATTCCTTTGCATTTCATCTACTGGCCCACAACGCCCTCCCAGTTTCTCTCTCCTCCTAAACCCCTCACAGTAAACAGCCCCCACTGCGCTTGCTTTCTTCTTCTCTCTCCATTCTACACAGTGAAATACACAAGTAGCATGATAGGGGAAGAGCCTCTTCTGGAAGGAAAGTGAATTACTTCTGAAAGGGAAAAAAACTGCAGCAAGAGGCTGTGATGTGTGTGGGGCCTTCAGGGGTCCAGTCCTTCCTCCTAACCCCTATCCTTCAATGGCATGAGCTCCACGTATTAGTCTTTCAAACACTATTATAGCATATTACCTAGATCTGAGAACACCAGCATAGCAATCATTAACCCTCGATTTGAATGATCATACAAACAAGAGAACTGAAATCCAAACACGCAGTAGGAGAGGAAACACCCCATAGTCAGACACTCAGCGTTTTACTTGTTAATATGATCGTCTGCTCAATTTAACATTCACCCAATTGGCTTTATACGTATTTTATTGAATGTGACTGCCTGGCTGAGAATAAAGAATTAGGTCTGACACAAAAGGTTGCAATGACCTTGAGAGAAACTATTACAAGAAGCACTTTGTCACTGAACCAAGCAGACTTGAAATACATCTTGTGAGGCAAAAAGGGTTCTGAAAAATAGCAACAAATGAGCGATACATTGCATTACTGATTAAAATTGTACCTTGTTTTCCTCAGTTATATAAATACGACAAAGTCCATTTTTTCCCCAGGCATCTTGGCTTGTCTATCTAACCACGCATTATTACCTCAGTTATTTTAGTAATTGTAAGTATTTCTTTCACTTCCTGCATAATGGTAAGTTCATAGACTAGAAAATATTATTTCTCAGTGAGGCCCGTAAAAAATCACGTTAACATCTATTTTAAGGCAGAACCTGTAATAATTCCCTGCCCAAAGAAGATGATCCATCACAGCTACCCTACAGTAGAGCATGTGAAGTTAAGAATCAGTTTGCACATCAGTTCCGAAACCCCAATGTCGCTCACTTGTAGACTTTCTCAAAAAATCTCCCTTGAACTGAAAAAAAAAAAAAAAAAAAAGGTTACCTACCTTTCATAACTGTTGTTCTTGGAGATATGTTGCTCATGTCAATTCCATTACCTGCCTTCCTGCAGTGTTGTCGGCAAGAAGGAACTGAGAAGGCATAGGGCTGGTGGCGCCTGATATACCACCGTATGAGTGCAACACTCCAGAGGGCACCACAGCCGGCCCTATGGATACTGTTAAGGCAAAAGTCTCTGACGACCGCGCACGTGGGCATGCGCACACCGAGGATGGAAACGACGTGAGCAAGCACTCGAAGATCATTTTATCCTTATTCTTAGCACCGTAGTGATGACTCTCTTTGAAGTTCAGTCATTAAAGTTATCAGAGTGTGAAAAACGTGAATCTAACTGGTATGATAAAATGAATTTGGTTTTGACACATTAGATTGCTCACAGGACAGGTGATGGGACGTAGAGCCTTTCATCTAACTTCAACTGCGTCCTTCAACTCTCTGAGCCCCAGCCCTTCTCTTCATTCTGAGATTAATAAATTAAAGTAGTCACATTACACTGAAATTTAAGAACCAGTGGCTTGGTGCTTCAAAGAGGGCTAGAGTGATTGGAATGTTCCTTATTTGATCTGGTTTGTAAAATGTAAGCACAATCATGTCTGGATCTAACCAATATGGGAGCCATCCACGGGCTGTGTGCGGGACACACTAACTTTTTGCTTTCCAGGCCTCATATATGGCTCCTACTGACACATAAAGAAGATTCCCCATTGATTTCATGAACTGTATTGGCTTTGGGTGGAGAACTCCATGCTGGAATGATTCCTCTCAAGTAAGGATAATCCTTCATATAATATTTACCTTTCTGCATTCCACAATGTCCATGACAGGCTGTGGAGTTTTTATTTATTTTTGCTGGAGTGCTCTTTTTGTAAGGCTCATGGCTGAGCAGGCACTTTCATTCTCAACTCTTATTTCCAATTATCTATCGGGATGAAATTTCTCATGTTTATTCCCAGCCCAACGACGACGATTTTTTGTGCTAATTTGAATGTCTGAGCCTCAAGAATCCTGCTAGACAGTTTTTTGTTTCAACCTTTAAACAAGGACATTTGGTGACAAAATATAATGGGCCCAGATTCTCCCTGTATTTAGTGGGTCCTAAATCACCTCTCTCCCTATTGGCAGTGCAGTAGGCATGGCAAAGGGAACGAGGGCTACCGGCTACTCAGCTGATCCCTTGAGACTACTGGTTAGGATCATCCTTCACAGCTGGTCCACGATCAGGAGAACACAAGATCAACATTCTGGTATGGAATCTCATCATCTGCTCTCACTGAAGTTTGCACTATGCAAATCAAGGAGGGCATGGGTATGTTTGTATTGTGTGCACATGCAAAGGGGGATTTAAGCCACCTTGTGTTCTCCTGATCGTGGACCANTGGCAAAGGGAATGAGGGCTACCGGCTACTCAGTTGATCCCTTGAGACTACTGGTTAGGATCATCCTTCACAGCTGGTCCACGATCAGGAGAACACAAGGTCAACATTCTGGTATGGAATCTCATCATCTGCTCTCACTGAAGTTTGCACTATGCAAATCAAGGAGGGCGTGGGTATGTTTGTATTGTGTGCGCATGCAAAGGGGGATTTAAGCCACCTTGTGTTCTCCTGATCGTGGACCAGCTGTGAAGGATGATCCTAACCAGTAGTCTCAAGGGATCAACTGAGTAGCCGGTAGCCCTCATTCCCTTTGCCAACAGTTATGATAGTGCCCTCTGAAATGCCACAATTTCACTTTACTTAGCATGATTATTTCCTATTCTGTCTCACCCACCAATTTCTGATAACCGTTGGCAAATGTTGACTTCTTAATGGCACGTGTAAGCTTTACTGACTAAAAACCCATTGCTGACAGCTGACAATGTCCTACAAGATGGGATCAGTGCTCTAAGCCTTGTATAATACTTATAACACATCCAGATACATATATTTATTCCTGATCTTCAAAACAGATTAACACTTGTCATACTGAAGTTTGGAGAGGGACAATATTTCTTCCTTACCACTTCCAAGATAAACCCAAACAAAAGATTACAAAACTAATAGCAGATGATAGCAATACCCTTCAGATGTGCTCCCTTTGGTTTAAATGAATATTTAGCATGTTCAGTGACAAGTCAGACATAATCAGCTGGAATCGCTTTTACTACTGAATAAGAATCTATAATAAAACACTAATAACCATGTACACTGAAGAAAATATAATTGAGACAGTATTTAATAAAGGAATATTTTGGGGTGAGATTCTGTGCTGTGCCACTTACAGGTTTTTTTATATTTAAATGTTGTGACTATCATTTTTAATAAGCTCAAATAATGCATAACTATACTTTTGATTATTAGTATTGCTTTGAAATTCTTTTGAAAGAAAAGTACTATACAAATTAATTATATTACAATAAACTTAACTGAGAGACTTTAACTTACCTAAAAATATCTCCCCTACCTTCCCATGACTGATTGGTTAAGGTAACTCAACACAATTTCAGTATTGTCAACATCAAGCATTCAAAACAATCATAACATTGGCTTAAATTCATTTTTTTTAAATGTGTATTCTGATTTCTGAGCCTTTAGGTTACTCTCAGATCATATTTTCTAGCTTTTCTTTGTACTTGTAAGGACTAGAAGCTTTTTTCTTTTTAAATGAAAACTGAGATTCACTTCTAGCCACATGAATCCAAGAGCTGTGGCTTTAAGAAAAGCACCACATACCATGAGACTTATGATAAAATCGCAAAAGCAGGCAAAACTCAATTTATTCATGTGTGTATTCCTGAAGCTGCAATTCCTGATGCATGAAAAGCGTCTTCCTCCAGATTCCTTGCTGCTGGTGGCGCCGATGCTTGGAAAGTACCTGAGCACAATATGAATCTTCATGATACAAGAGCAAGAGACTCCGCTACCAAAAAAAAAAAAAAAAAAAAAAGGAACTACCATGACAAACATAATCACTGGGTCTATAGCCCTGCAGTCTGGAGACTGACTTCCTCAGAGGGATTCCTTCCTTGTAAAGCAGACAGAAGGGTGAAAAGATTTCCCATGCTCCATCAGTGACATGAGATATTGCAAGATGGATTGAGTGGAATATATGATGGGATTTGCAAGAGTGCTTAGCACTGGCCTCACTCTGCCTCTGCTGACATCAATGGGAGTTTAAGCACTGATGTCAATGGGAGTAAAAGAAAGCTTTTGAAAATTCAACCCTTAAATGACAACCACAAAACTGAATGTTGAGATTTTCTTAAATAAGGTAAATATTCCAGTTTAAGTCGATGGGTGTTTTCCCATTCTTTTCAAGAGGACAGGGTCAGGAATTGTATGTCTGCTGTGTTTGAAAAAAAAAAAAAAAGACGGAAAGAAAAGAGAACACAAAAAGGCCTGTTAGTGTCTAAATCTACAAGCATCAAGTACACCTCTACCCCGTTATAACGCGACCCAATATAACGCGGTAAAGCAGTGCTCCGGGGGGGCGGGGCTGTGCACTCCCGTGGATCAAAGCAAGTTCGATATAATGCGGTTTCACCTATAACGCGGTATGATTTTTTTGGCTCCTGAGGACAGCGTTATATCGGGGTAGAGGTGTATTAAATAGCTGGGACATGGAAGAGAATTTTAGAAGTTAACATGTAAATAAGCATTTAAACTATCCCAACACTGCCTTGATAGTTCAAATGTGGGAATGAATTAAATTAATTAAATTTTACTCAGTTTTAACAGCCATACAATTTGGGTTTGTTTCCATTACAGCACGCTACTATAGCAGGTGGACCAGCCTTAATGAACATTTTGCATGTTGGCTTTGCTGCCTGGAATAAAGAGTGATTGTTTAGCTCAAGAAGCATTTGTGGCAGTGGCATTTTGAAGAAAGTGGGCTACTGGATGTGTATATTTGAATATAAGAGGACACATCACACTCAGGTGTTTCACAGTGGAGTTAGTGTCTAAGATCAAGATTGGATGTTTGTATAATTAACATTTTAGCTAGTACACCTCTACCCCAATATAATGCGACCCGATATAACATGAATCTGGATATAACGCGGTAAAGCTGCGCTCCGGGGGGAGAGGCGGGGTTGCGCACTCCAGTGGATCAAAGCAAGTTCGATATAACGCGGTTTCACCTATAACGCGGTAAGATTTTTTTGGCTCCCAAGGACAGTGTTATATCGAGGTAGAGGTATATAGAAAAAGAATCCCAGACTTGGAAAATGTCTGGGATTTCTTTTTCTATACTAGCTAAAATGTTAATTATACAAACATCCAACTTTGATTTAAAAATTGCCAGTGGTGGAGAACCTACCATGACCGTTGGTAAACTATTCCAGTGGTTAATTACTTGCACTGTTAAAAATGGACTCCTTATTTCCAGTCTGATTTTGTCTAGCTTCAATTTCCAGCCATTGGATCGTGTTATACCTTTTTGTGCTACTCTGAACAGCCCATTATCAAATTATTTGTTCCCCATATAGGTACTTGTAGACTGGAATC
Organism: Trachemys scripta elegans; assembly: GCF_013100865.1. Lineage (NCBI taxonomy): Eukaryota > Metazoa > Chordata > Testudines > Emydidae > Trachemys > Trachemys scripta. The sequence continues at coordinate 10,133,234 of NC_048300.1, read as the reverse complement.
AAGTCATCCCAACCTTCTCTTTGTTAAGCTTAATAGATTGAGCTCCTTAAGTCATTCTCTATAAGGCATGTTTTCTAGTCCTTTAATCGTTCTTGTACATTGGTGCTGCAACAATTTTTATAGCGGGGGTGCTAAAGGTGGGAAGCATGTATTTGGGTTGTTATTACTACTTCCTGCCAGGGCGTGCACCAGCCTCGTTCCAGCAGCTATGTTCTTGTGGCTTTTCTCTCATCCCTCACCAATTTATCAACATCCTTCTTCCATTGTGGAAAACAGAACTGGATGCCATATGCTAGCAACACTAGCACCAGTGTCAAATACAGAGGTAAAAGAACCTCTCTACTCCTACTTAAGATTCCCATGTATATGCATCTCATCAAATTCTGGGAAGGAAAATGCAACATTACATAAATTAAACTGAAGCCTAAACTAAGCCAAAATACACATCTGAGGAAAAGGCCCTCAGTAGGGATTTTTAAAGAATTTGAAAAAAATCTTGCTCTCCTAACTCAGCAGGGTAGTCCCATTGATTTTACTAGGACTATTCAACTGAGCAAACAGAACATGATTTAGCCATAAAAATCTAAATCTCGCTACTCTCTTGAGTTTATGATTGGGGTAAATTTGTATAATTTTCTTCAATACTGGCAGGTTTATTTGGGGCCTGAATTATAAAAGCATTTTTTAATAATATAGTGTGCTTGTGAAAATGGCTATTCCATAAGAAGAGCACTTCTTTAAGTGAGTTGATACTATCACAGAAACACTATTGCATTTAAATAACAAAATTATAGAATCACCTTTATCATAAACGTGTTAAGATAACCCAAGAGAACTTATTAAAAATTACTGAAAGTTACTTAGGCTGCCTCTTCTCTTAGAAAAATGAGCTCTATCCCAGGTGTGCCTGGCAATCGGGCAAACAGTCCCAAAATGATGACCGTAAGAAAGACCTTCTCTGAATTACGCATTTCAAAGCTGTCTGAGGAATTTGGACACCCAATTGTCAATAATTTCCAATGGGAATTGTATGTGCAAATCACTGAGGCAGCGTAGAGGGTCTCAGCCTTAAAGGAGTGCAAAAATTGACAACATTAAAGTGAGAGCAGATACCAAAGGCTATAAAACTAACTTGATTTAGAGAGATGATCTGAATCATGTTCATAAAGCACAGTGAACATTTATGAAAAATGCCAAGTTGAAAGTTCTGGAGCCTAAAGTTGTCTATACACCTCCAAATACCTCCATCAGCAGTGCAACATTCCCTCCTAGCCTGCCTTGATCCTATAATGGAGGAACCAGCTACAGAGCTGAGTGGGTAATTCGGTCTCCAGGTCGGTCAGTTGAGGTTGACCATGTTCTAGTTAGCACCAGCTACGATACAGCCGTGTGTTCACAAAGCACCAGACCCATCCCGCTCATGCTCCCCAGGGAAAAGACATGTTTCCGCTGAGCAAGGTAGATGTGCCATCGCAGGGAACTAAGAGAAACAGGTGAGGCAGGGCGCAAGCTATTCAGATACTCTTTCTCCCCTCTCAAACCTTTTGCAAGCAGGAGCTGGGGGGGGGTTACTTCAGTCATTGGGCCACAGTAGCTTCTATGGAGTGAGGTGGGGGGAGGAGAGAGGAAGAAGCGGTTCAGAGGTCGCATGATAGCAGGTAGCATCCATTACTGTTCATTCCCTCCAGGTGAACTTTCCATCCTTGTGGGGCAGCTGAGGGGGATCAGAGGAAGCTAAATGAAGATTTCAGGCTGAGGCCTGTTGCTCTTTGATGGACATTAACCTTTTCTTCCTAATTATATTTCTCTTAATGCTTTTGATACTCCCGCTGTGTGACTGGTGACATTTCTTGTTTTAAATCTTACCACCTACTAAAATGTCAGGTGGCATTCAAGGCTGCAAGTCAAAAGTTGGGAGGATGAAGAAAGAAGGCCAAATTGTCTCCTTTAAATGTGAATCTGTCATGGAAACTTGACTTTTGGCCTCCATATTGTAGCTCTTATAAATCCCTCAAATCCTCTTGAAAATCTGGCCCTTAACTATTCTGTGAATCTCAGTTTCTCCATCTTAAGTGGGAGGTAATATAACTTTCCTGTCTCACAGGAGTATTGTGAAGTTTAAGTCACAAGTCTGAATAGATACGTTGTACAGCATTTTAAATATATAATCATGCTATATAACTGCTAAATATTATTGTTGTTCAATATCTTATTTGTTTCTGAGATTTTGTAAGGCTATCCAGTACTTTATAGCTATCAGTAGGTCATTAAGATATGATCAGTGAGATTAAATTTCAAGCGTGAACTTTGTTTGAGGATAGTCTAGACTAAGCAGGAACAGGAGAGTCAAGTAACTCAAGCTCTGGGTAAGACAGTTGACAATTTCACTTTTCATGTAGAAGTCTTTGTCTACACGGTGTCATAGGGAAAATGCTGGCTCTGGAAAACTGACACGCATCTGCTTTCAACCAAAAATAATGCTTGGATAACACAAATGGTGATAATATTTTATTTTTCATCCTAAATCTAGCAGTTGAATGGCTGCAAGTTTGACGGGTTTTCCAATTAAAGATTAGAACCTCCAGTGAAGAGTTAAATGCAGCTTCCCTCAAAAGGGTGGTTGACCAATCCAAAAATTATAGCATGCACGATGTGAGGCTAGAGCAGGATAATTTTATAATACCACTGAATTATCAGGCCTTAACTACAATTTCTATCTGGGAGGAAAGTAATTAAACAAATCAATTGGCTGCTAAGGAAGCTGGATAGTTTAAAACTGCAGCCCAGACACTAGAATATTGTACAATTTGGCAAGCTCTCTTAGAATCATAGAACCATAGGGTTAGAAGAGACCACAAGGGTCATCTATTCTAACCTCTGCCAAGATTCAGGATTCGTTTTGTCTCAGCAACTGACTATCCAGCCTCCTGTTGAAAACCTCCAGTGAAGGAGCTTCCTCAACCTCCCAAGGCGTCTGTTTCATTGCCCTACTGTTCTTAACGTTAGGAAGTTTTCCCTGAGATTTAATCTAAATCTGCTCTGCTGTAGTTTGAACCCATTGCCTCTTGTCCTGTCCTCTGTGACAAGAGAGAACAACTTTTCTCTATCTTGTTTACGGCAGTCTTTTGAGTATCTGAAGACTGGTATCATGTCCCCCCTTAATCTCCTCTTTTCCAAACTAAACATACCCATTTCCTTCGGGCTTTGTTCTCATGGCTTGCATTCCATCCCTTTGATCATCTTTGTCGCTCACCTCTGTATCCTTTCCAGTTTCTCTACATCCTTTCTATACATTGGTGACCAAAATTGGACACAGTACTCCAGCTGAGGCTTAACCAGCACCAGTAGAGAGGTACTATCACCTGCGTGCTATGCCTCTGTTAATGCAACCTAAAATTGCATTTTCTCTTTTTGCAACAGCTTCGCATTGCTGACTCATGTTGAGGTTGTGATCCACCACAAATCCCAGATCCTTCTCAGCAGTGCTGCTGCCATGCCAATTATCCGTCATTCTATATTTGCGCATTTGGTTTTTCTTCCCTAAGTGTAGCACCTTACATTTACTTTTGTTAATTTCATTTTGCTGTCTGTAGCCCAGTTCTTCAATTTATCAAGATCCCTCTGAATTTTAGTTCTGTCCTCCGAAGTGTTTGCAACCCAATCCCAGCTTTGTGTCATCTGCAAATTTGATCAGTATGCTCTCTAGACCTACATCCAGGCCATTCATAAAGATGTTCAATAACAAGGGACGTAGAACAGATCCCTGTGGAACCCCACTTGAGACCAACTTCAAATCTGACATCATTCCATTAATAGCTACTCTTTGTTTGCGGTTGCTTAAACAATTATGTGTCCATTTAATGTTAGTTCCGCTGAGCCCACATTTCTCCAGTTTACTTATCAGTATGTCATGTGGGACTCCTGAATAATCTGTAATATTATTAAAGAAGTAAACAAAAATTGACCATAGGAATGAAACAATTAATAATGAAATAGGATGCCATAGAGAGTTCTGATACTGTGAAATCAGCAAAACGATCAACCTACTTGTTGGATCCCCTGAAACACTCAAATCACTTTGCAATTATTGGTAAACTGGCCTTTTGGGTCACGTATCGCCAAATGAGAAAAATGTTCCTCACTCTCAGGTCACAGAAAATGGGCAGCAGGTTTACCATCTTTCCCAGTGCCTTACACCTCATTAGGCATCTATCAGTTGAATTCATGCCCACTCTTGTTCATCAGGTACAATAATCGGTACATACTCTAGTTGATAGCCATTCTGTAAAGTATCTCATGAAACAAAAGCAAACTGTTTGCAAGTTCACAGGAAACAAAGCAGATGGTGGTACCTTCTCAGATGCAGGCAAGTCTTTAAAATGACTAATGTAGCAACGGTATATTGAGCATTCCGCTAGAAAATGGGCAATTACTCTGGTTTTGCATACTGGAGGTTTTCCTGCAGAACTAACTTCCCCAATCTAAACACAGCCAAAGTTGTTACTTTTAAATAGCCTCTTAACAGCTATGTTGTTGACGATATTTTTAATAGATGGTATGGCGGACTAAAAAACAAGCAGCTATTTATATCAGTTACAAGGATGTATTCGAAGGTAGTTACTTACATTCTCTCTCATCTATGTTTGGAATTTAGGATCACAGAACTTTTATAGATCTCTGTTGCCAGTTTTTTCCCTCCGAAATACAAATTAGACATCCACTTTGTAATGTTGCAGTTCATTAGCTATCACAATGTTTTCAATTAAAGACCTGACTTGAAGCCCATTGAAATCAATGGGAGTCTTTCCACTGACTTTAATGGGCTTTGCATCCTGCCCTACATGCATAAATCCATTTACCTTATGTTCTTATGTACGTGAAAAATGTTGTTTTGCTGAAAAAAATTATGTTGAAAATTTTTGATTTTCACTTGGGAAAATCAAAATAAAATATTTCATGGCATTATCATGGGAGATGTGCCAGGGAACCCAACTCACGGTGAAGAATAAGGTATTGAAGCACCAGAACAACACTGTCCATAAGGCACTGTGACAGCTTGGATGGGTGCAGTGTAATGTCAAACTGAACTGAAACTTTTCAATTCAGTTCAACAAACTGAAACAAAGCGTTTAGATCCAGGAATGATTAAACATTTCATTTTGATTGAAAAATATCAAAACAAAGGTTTCGACATTTCCAAATAAAAAAAAGTCAGAACTTTCCATTCAGCAAAAAGTTTTAATATGTCTACATTTCTTCCGAATTTGAGATGAAAACAGGTGTCAAAATATCAGAATTTCCAACAGAATGGGAATTCTGATTTTCAACCAGCCCTAGTAAATAATAATAGTCATTTAGTTTCATCATCGCTCATCTGTTACAACTGGGACAGCTATAAAGAATTTCAGAAAGTATCTCATAAAAATCTCACTGTGCCCTTAATTAAACTGTTGCCCTATTAGTTTCCTTAGTTTTTTCTTTAAACTGATCCTGGTTCCATTAAAAATCCTCAGGGTTCTCTTCTGAATTGAACAATCTGAGTTTGTTCTTAAATCATCAGATTTCCAGTTTCACTTCCCTTAGTTGATCATTAAAAACATTCCTCCCTTGCCTCCAACAACACAAAGTCAATGTGATTCCAATGAATTATTTCATTCATTCTCAATGTAACAGGAATGGATGTTCGCCCACTACAAGGGGATTCAACCTTTTTATAGACATTGGGACAGCGTTCTAAGGCCTGGGCTACACTAGCAGGAGGGTTCGAACTAAGATATGCAACTTCAGCTACGCTATTTGCATAGTTGAAGTCGAAGTATCTTAGTTCGACTTACCTGGCTGTCCTCATGACAGCGAGTCGACCGCCGGAGCTCCCCCGTCGACTCCGCTTACTCCTCTTGCCAAGGTGGAGTATGGGCGTCGATTCGTGGATCGATTTATTGCGTCTAGACGAGACGCGATAAATGGATCCCCGATACATCGAACAGTACCCGCCGATCAGGTGGGTAGTATAGACGTACCCTAAATTACACTCTGATAAAAAGAGTTGAAATGGCCAGAGGTCTGGTTTCTATCATGGCAGTTTAAATCCAGAGCAAACCCAATTCAGCCAATGGTGTTACTTTGGATTTAGACCATTATAACCGAGAACAGAATCTGGCTGAGTCTAACGAGAGACCAAGTTGGTGGAAGTTAGAGAGTGGAACTGGAGCAGAGAGAGTGAGGAATGATGTACAGAGACAGAAGCTGGGAGAAGCTAGGAGGTGGGTGAGAGGGACCATCCTCCCTTTCCTGTAGTGGACAGTAAAAGGGAAGGAGAGATTAAAGAGAGGGCATGGCAAATGGCGAACACAGGGAATGTGGGAATGGCAAATGACACTTGTTAGGAGAGGACCACCACACCCCTCAACTCTACTGTGCCTTAAACCTCTGAATAAACTAGAATCAAATTGTATCCTGCACTGGAAATAACACCATTTTAAGTTCCAATGTCTTAGATGTAAAAACAGCTTTTGTGACTCATGACAGCAGCCTCAATGCTGAAATTTTGTGCACAATGATTGAGTGCATCTCTGGAACAAGGTGCTTATTACCAGAGGACTGGCCATGTAGGATCAGCTGTAACCTCAACATCTGCTTTTTTTTTTTTTTTGAACATTGCTTTGTTCAGTCCTTATAAATTGAACGCATTTTGGTTGCCAGTAGATGGATAGGAAGCAAACTTTTGCAAAGTGTCTCAAACCAGTAGTATCTCAGCTAGCACCTGCAATGTTATTGAAACCAAAAACTGTTAATATAGTTTTAGAAAATGCTCAAAGAATTTTTTTTTTTACTTTTACAACTTTTTATTCTACAGAAAATTGCTACCTGTACCTTCCTTTCGCTTCATAATGCTTAGACTGTCGCTTTCCGAGCTAGAAAACAAATGAGTTTCTTTGCTTGCAGCCAAGAATAAGTGAGCAGCATGTTCTGGCTCAAATAGAAGAGTGAAGAGAATGTCCTTTCCCTCCCGTCAATAACCGTTGTCAACTTACTAAGGACCAAAAGATTCAAAGAGAATAAAATAGGTCTGTCATACACAAAGTTGCATTAGAATACCATATAAAGCTATATGGTAATACAGCTAAATACAAAGGTATTTGTAAAGCTTTTTTCCCCTCTCGCTAGAACACCTTAGTTTTTCTTAAAACTACTATGTGTGCCACTGAACGGATCCACATGCTACAGAATTCAGTCATCAGTACTTTCTATTCCAGCCTATGACCATAGAGTGGAAGGTTGCTATGGGTACATCTACACTACCGGGTGGAGTCGATTTAAGATACGCAAATTCAGCTACGTGAATAGCGTAGCTGAATTCGACGTATTGCAGCCGACTTACCCCGTTGTGAGGACGGCGGCAAAATCGACTTCTGGGGCTTTTTGTCGGTGGCGCTTACTACCACCTCTGCTGGTGGAGTTAGAGCGCCGATTCGGGGATTGATTGTCGCGTCCCAACGGGACGCGATAAATCGATCCCCGAGAGGTCGATTTCTACCCGCCGATTCAGGCGGGTAGTATAGACCTAGCCTATGAGTGCAGTAAGCCCTTTGTTTACTCCAGAAGCAACCAGCCTGCCAGCAATCAGCAACTGTGAACTTCTGTCAGCATAACAGAGGCTTTTCTATACTTGCTACTAAATTGCACAGAACAAAACTCATAGCACGTAAGTAGTGCAGAGAATCAGGCAGGGTCACATAGGACAAAGGGATAGACAAGCTCATGCTTTAATTTACTGAGTCATGCGGGCCGTCTCCTGGAGTTTGTTCTGTATACCTCTCAACCCTACATCTCTAGTCCTTCCTATGGCTGAAAGTGCTACCGGCTTATATGGTGCTCATCACTGTAGTATCTGCATGCCTCCCAAGTAATTAGTTTTGTAATTATTTGTATTTTTTAAAGCTGTCTCTCTCCTTTCCACACCTGTAGGAGGATGTTGTTGGGTTTTTATTTTAATAAGTGAGTTTAAGAGGCTGTGCTAAGTAGGAAAAACGCGGGGGGGAGTTACTTGGTTCTGAATGCTATGAGGTCAGTGATCAATTTGATCTCCTGTGAGAATGGTCTGTCTCCATTTCATCTAGATGTTGCATAGGACCGGGGAAAGGACGGAGTCTTATGGGACACCGAGAAAGGGGACCATACTGACCACTATTAGTTCAGTGGGGAGGACTGTGGGCGGGGAGGTTAGTCTAGTGGAAACCTAGGGCCAGATTTTCAAAAGAGTTCAGCATGTTAGCCACAAGCATCCCAATGGGAGCTGCTGAGCACTGAACTCTTCTGAAAACCTGGCCCTCCAGTCTATGGATGGGCCCAAAGAAACACCTTGTATGTGAACAATCTAGGTGTTTACATGTGGATCAACATTTTGTGGCTTAGTCCCTTGTGCACTGCTAATTGCAGCAGATTAGTGACCATGTACACAGAGAAGCCTGAAACTATTGCTCTAAAAGGATCTGAACCTCCAAAGAGCTGCAAATCTCAACAATAGTATTATTAATAATAATACCTAGATGCTGAATGCAATCAACTCCTTCTTAAATCCGTGTGAACCAAGGGCACTAAACACCTTGCAAAAGGTGCACAGGATCAGTCCTTTCCCTTCTGTGAGTTCTTCCCCCATTTTTTAATAAGAATATTATTTTTTCTAAAAGAGCAACATTAAAAATCTCCAAAAACTTATTTCTAAAGTTTTGTGCTCCAGTGTGTAGAAAAAGAATGAAAAGTGGCAGGGCTTTAATGCATTGAGATCTTCTGCCTAAGTGAGCACCACACAGTTTAAGTGCAGTCAAACTGTTTTATGACAAACAATTCTTACCAACTGTTGAATTAAGCCATTACATTCCCTCTCTTGGACATTTATAGGGCGCCTATTCCTATGCAATGATACTGAATGGCAAGCACTGTTTTTGAGATTTGTCATATTACAGACGCTTTTAAACTGCTGGGTAAATAAAGCAACAGTGGGGAACAGGTCTGACAATTTTAAATTATAAGAGAACCATAGACAATATGGATAAGTGCACAAAAATGAAAAGTTAGGCTTTCTACACGCATAATGTTCATAGCAGGTCTGATGAGATGATATTGGTGCATCATACAGATGGCTGAAAGTGCTGGCTCTGGAGCACATAGACTACTTCAGTGGAAAGGTCAGCCACCGTGGAGAGCAACAAGATAAAGGGAGGAGTTTGTGTAGAAATATCTGTGTCTATGATGTCTCATTATGGATATCCCACTGCCAACTCAACCTGAAATTTGCAGTAGCTCAGTGGTTCTCACCCAGGGGTACATGGAGCCATGGGGGTATTCAGAGGTCTTCTAGAGGGGACATCAAGTCATCTAGATTGTGTTTCTCAACCTGTGGGTTGCAGCCCCTAGAGGGGTCGAAGGACAGGTTGGCGGGGGGGGGTCACAAGTGCAGGGCCAGTATTAGGGCGTGTCAAGCAATTGCCCAGGGTTGCCCACCACAGGGGGCCCAGCGAAGCTAAGTTACATGCGTCAGCCCCACTGCCTGGCTTTGGGCTTCAGCCAAGGCTCACGAGGGAAAAACAGGCTCAAGGATCACACTGAAATATAAGCACAATATTCATATTCCAACTAATTTATTTTATAACTGTATGGCAAAAAGGAGAAAGTCAGTGCTTTTTCAGTAATAGTGTGCTGTGGCACTTTTGTATTTTTATGTCTGATTTTGGAAGCAAATAGTTTTTAAGTGAGGTGAAACTTGGGGTACGCAACCCAAATCAGCCTCGTGAAAGGGGTACACTAGTCTGGAAAGGTTGAGAACCACTGCAATAGCTGACTTGGGCTTTCCTTCATCACTCACTCACTGACTATTCCAAAACTATGGCTTTTGCCAGTTTTGACTTTCCTCTTCCCTCCCTACCCCACTCCGCCCGCCCACCCCAACATCCAGTCCCAGTGGTTTTCTTTCCTATACATCATCTCCAATACCACTCCTTTCCTTTAGCTAAAGCAATTGTCTTGCCTTGATTACTGCAAATCCATCCCCCTTCACTCTGCCTCCCTAGCCAGCATGCTTCTATGCAAATCCTCCGCCTTCCCTAGCTTTCTGGCCATGTGTTTGAATCCCTCTCCTGGCCCCCTCTCAGTTGCTGAATTAAATTTACCCTCCTTTTCCTCCTGGGCAAGAGTCTGTACAACTGCTCCAGTCTACAGCTGCACTCCCATTTCTTCCTATGCCCCCATTCTCTCTTAACTATGCCCCTTTAAATCTTTCTCTCTATTTCCTATCTGTGCCTTCTGCCAAGGTTCCCTTATACTGGACCTCCTCCTCCTTCAGCCCGTCCTCAAAACCATCTTCTCCCATTATGCCCAGAGGTCTTAATCTATCTCCAGAAAAGAAGTTATCTGTTTACTGGAACTGGTTGCAAAATATTAAGCAGTTTGCCTGAATTAAAAAAAAAAACTGGAAAAAATAACATTAAAAAAATTTTTTTTTTTAAGTATTTCATAGAAAACTGACATTTTTCAATTTGGAGGGTTTGTTTTTTTTTCCCTTTTTTCTTTTATTCCCCTCTCCTTTCTTCCAGTTTTCCTCTGGAAAAGGAGGGAAAAGGAGAAAAGGAAATGGAGGGAGGGAGCAAGAGAAAAGAGGAAAAAAACACAAATGAAAAAATATCAATAGAAATTCAATTTATTTGTGAACATTTTCATTCTGTAAAAAAGCAATTTTGGGTTGAAAATATTTTTCAATGACTAGTTTTTGACCAGTTCTATTATACGGACTAAAAAGGATTGCTTTTTGGAGCAGCTAGTCCTGGAACCCACACATGATATTCTATGAATTCTTGATTTAGCCCTAAGTGGAGAACAGGATCTGGTCCAAGAAGTGAATACAGCTGAACTGCTTGGTAATTGCGACCATAATGTAACTGAATATAACATCTTTGTGTGAGGGGAAATACGAGAGGAAACCCACCACAGAAGCATTTGACTTCAGAAAGTGAAACTGCACAAAAATGAGGAATCTAATTAAACAGAACTTAAAAGGTAGCGTCACAAGAGTGAAACTTCTGCAAGTTGCATGAAAACTTTTTAAAAACACCAAATAGAGGCTCAAATTAAATGTATACCCCACATTAAAAAGAATAGTAAGAGGGCCATAAAAGTGACACCATGGCTAAAAAACACAGTAAAAGAAGTGGTTAGAAGCAAAAAGGCTTCATTTAAAAATTGGAAGTCAAATCCTGAGGAAAATAGAGAGCATAAACTCTGGCAAGTCATGTGTAAAAATATTTAGGCAAGCCAAAGAAATTGAAGAGCAACTAGCAAAACACACAAAAACTAAGTACATCAAAAGCAGTTAGCCTGCCAAACAATCAGTGGGGCCACTGGATGACCGAGGTGCTAAAGGAGCACTCAAGGAAGATAGGGACATTGCATAGAAGCTAAATGAATTCTTCACTGCAGAGTACGTGAGGGAGGTTCCCACACTTAAGCCTTTCTTTTTAGGTGGCATTTAGGGAACCATTGGGAAGAGGATAGATATAAGACAAAAATATAATGCCACTATATAATTCCATGTCATGCCCACACCTTGAATGCCACATGAAGTTTTGGTTGCGCCATCTCAAAAAAGATATATTAGAATTGGAAAAGGTACAGAGAAAGGCAACAAAATTGATTAAGGGTATGGAACAGCTTCCGTATGAGGAGATATTAAAAAAACTGGGATTTTTTATGCTGGAAAAGAGACAACTAAGAGGGGATATGATAGAGGTCTATAAAATCGTGACTGGCCTGGAGAAAATAAGTGTTATTAACTACTTCACATACCACAAGAACCAGGGGTCACCCAATGAAATTAATAGGCAGCAGGTTTAAAACAAAAAAAAAAGTACTTCTTTACACAATGCAGAGGCAATGTTGTGAAGGCCAAAATTATAATGGGGTTCCAAAAAGAACTAGATAAGTTCATGGAGGATAGGTCCATCAATGGCTATTAGCCAAGATGGTCACAGAGGCAACCCCATTCTCTGGGTGTCCCTACCTTCTGATTGCCAGAAGCTGGAAGTGGACGACAGAGAATGGTTCACTCAATGATTGCCTGTTTTTTCATTCCCTCAGAAGCACCCAGCATTGGCCACTGTTGGAAGACAGGATACTGGGCTAGATGGACCATTGGTCTGAGCCAGTATGGCTGTTCTTATGAAACAACCACCCAAACACTCCTGGATGATGATTTTGGGGTTCAGTGTCTGCATGGCTGATTGTCTATTTACATTTAAGCAATTGAGGAAGGGACCAGGTCTTGTCATTCAGCCAGTGCTTCCTACACTATCAGCGCTGACAAACGAGGAGGACTCCCAGTTCTTGATCCATCGCCCCTAATCTCTGTGGTTCCTCACTACTGCAATCTTACAGCCTGCATGAGTTGCTCCAGCAATATTAAAATAATCATTACTGAGGAGGGACATGTCACTGCAATCACGGTTGTGTTATTGGCGGTGTCTATTGATACCTATTGGATAGTTCTAAGAAACATCTCTCCTGAGAGGATGGCAACCATTGGTGGTGGGTATCAAAGGCAGGCGAAAGCTAAGCCTACTCAAATTGCCTGCGTGGCCCTGTCCAAACTCCACCCCCCAGGCCCTCTCCTGCTTCCTGCCACGCTCTGCTGTGACTCCTCCTTCCCATATTGCCGGGGTCCCTTCCTGCCCCTTCCCATCCTCTTCCCCCCCGAGACCCTGGTCAGGCCAGGCCAGCCTGGAGCCCTTTGTTGCCATTGAACGGCTAGCTGTGGGCATCTCCCAGACTCACAACATATTTCAGTAACATCCCTACAGAAAAACTTTCTAACGTCACATACAATGGCAATACATATAATTCAACAGACTGGTAATGTTCAACAGATCATGACTTTTCAAATTACACCTCGTAAGGCATACTTAATACAAAACATATGTGGGTATGGGGTGTTATTTTGAGGTACAATGTGTCACACATGCCTCCAAAAGGCAATCGTCAGCCAGGGCCAGCCCAATAGTTGGGTTTGTGGTCCCTTTAAAATTCTTTAGTTAGTTACATTCAGTCGGCAAGGGGTCACCTTAGTAACTTTGTCCTGTAGTTTGGCCTTACACCCTGTAAAAACATCAATTAATTTTTCTTTGCCAATACTGTGTCTGGTAAGACATTTGTATTGTTGGCCCAATTACAATAAAAAGTATTAAAGTAAAAAGATTGGTTCTTCTCACAGATATAAACTAGGGTTTTATTTTATTTAAATGTGTTCAAATACAATAAAAACTTGCCATTTTATTCTAAAAAATTAGGGGAAAGACCTGTCTTTGTTACAAGTAGCAATGCAGTCAAAAAGACTCACCAGAAAAGGGTCTGATGAGATTCACAGCCTACATATCTGCCTTATCATTGTTCCACCATTGTACAGCAACATGAAGAGTGGGCAGCCATTAATGGCTTACCTTTATTACCTAATTAGACAAGGTTGACAGGATAAAGAGTATCAAAGTACTGCTGTGTCAGAATTGGACATTTTAATTAAGCAGATATCATTCTCTTCAAGAGAGACTTCTTCCCAACTACAAGTACTTTAAAAAAAAAAAAAAAAAACCTACTGTCAAGTACTCCACCACAGATTACATTGTGTTTTTTCACACACCATTATTTGTAACAGCTCCTTAGAACCTCAGAAATAAATGCTAGTTGTAAATCCCTTTTTATCTGGCAAAAATTGCACCACCACCCCGCCTCATTCTTAAGGAGCGCTCACGAAGGCCTTATTTACACACGCAAGTCGGATGGCTTACCTGTATTTGTATAAGTTGTGTACAAGGCTGCTTTTATAGTTAAAGCAGTACAAGACACCCATTTTCTCCCCACCCTCCCAACAATGGAATCAATGTGCTTATACAGGTATAGCTTATTCTCATATAAGAAGGGGAATAAGTCATACTGGTATAACTGGATCCTCACTAGGGGTTGTACTGACATACCTATATTGGTAAAATATCAAATCTGTATCAAAGAAAGCTGAGAATGAGTCACCACAGCCTGGGGCTTGTGAAGCTTATAAGCTCCAAAGAGTTGTGAACCACTGGGCCAGGAGGACTTTAGAATAGTCGTAGAGTCAAGAAATTTGTGGAAGCCTACCAGAGCCTAATCCTTCTCCCAAGCATCTTCTTTCTACAATAACAGTATTTAACTTGACCTATTTCAAGGATGGAGATATATATACACACAATAAATCCATCAGGAATAACAAAATACTGAATTCTACATCTGATCAGTCCAAGAAAAAGGGGATGAAATCACATTTTTAGAGTCTGACTTTAAATGAGTCAAAACAATACAGGACTATTCCAATATATTGTACCTTGTCAGGCGATGTGAATATATACCATATACAGTTGATGCCACCACTGCTTAACCTCTGAGTACTGCTAACAACAAAAAAGGCAACACCACTTCCTGTCGGCCCCCAAGGAACAACTAGAAGTGTTGGTTCTTTTTCTGCAATGCATACAGATCACTTTGGAGACCACAACCAATATCAGGGCAATAAGATACTGCCTCTGCTCCAAAGAGGTTATGATCTATATTGGCAAGACAGATAAGGAAACAGGCACTGGTGAAATCCTCACCACCCCACTCCAGCCCCTTTAAACTAGGTTTAAGGGACAGAGCAGCATAAAGAGTCCTTAAAGCCCCGTATTTAGCTGGGGGTAGATTCCCTAGTGCAGACACTGTGATGACAGCTGTAAGGCTGCCTCCCGAGGACCCATTGGTGTGGAAGACACACCAGGGGTAGGGCTGGGGGCAGGAGGAGTAGGTTGGGGGCAAGACCACAGCACAATGAAGATTCTGAGCAGCACTAGAGTATCCTAGCGAGGCTGTAGTAACTTAAAGAGACCCCAAGGGCTGTCTAAGTTCTTCTGGAGGCCTCTCTAGCCCCAGAAACAGCACAAGATAAGGAGGGCACAAAAGTGGCTTAAAGTCACCTTGGCCCCACCTGCTCTGGGCTGCGAGTTCTCACCCACAGAGAAGCGATGTGACTTTCCCAAGATGCAGGGCTAAACTCACAGGAGTGCCCAGATCTCCTGGCTCCCAGCCGCACGCAGAAATAGATATGGTGTTGTGACACCACATTACATGAATGCTATCGTTTCATACCTACTGCAAGCTTACTATGGAAATACCAAGCAATGCAATCTCTCTTTTTCATTTTGGTCTCTGGGGAAATATAAAAGGCTATAATCGAAGATGAAAAACATTCTTCGCATTTCTGTAAAGTCTTTATTATTAATTTTTTTTTAAAAGTCTGGTCAAATACTAAACTGAAATACAGGAAAGGATGATGGAACAAAATGAACATCTTGCTATATTAATTAGGCTATTAAATACAAATGCAAACTGTTTTATTATTTATACATGTGCTAATTACTTTGTGCTCTTAATTCTTGAGCATCAAAACACTCCTCTCCAAGCAGCACTTTCCAGGTCCCTAGCTTTAAATGCAAATCAGTAAAAATGACTCACTTTGTAAGAGAGGTCCCTAAATACAAGGCTCTAGGTACGTAAGGAGAGTGAGAGCAATCACGAGATTGAAGCTTATGATTTTAGGGGCCAGATCCAAACCTCACTGAAATCAATGAAAAGTCGCCAACAACTTCAATGGAATTTGGATCAGGGCTCTATATTCACGAAACCCATGGGACCATAATCAGACCTAGAATAACCAGGCACAAATCCCACTGACCTCAGTTTCTCTGAAGCTGGTTTAAGGAAAATGCACATGTTCAAAAGAGGGCTGAATTCATTTTATATTTTCTACTCTAATTACCATTCAGTAGCAGTAATTAGTTCCATAATTCAGGAATTGGGAATGTACACGAGGAAGAAAAAGCACAGGGCCCCGATTCAGAAAAGTACGTCAGCACTTTAAGAATATGCTAAAACTCCTTTGACTTAATTTAATATTCCCAAAGAGTTTCTCCCAGCCTGGAGCTGGGATCATCCTTTGTCAAAGTAATGTACATATTAAAACATTTGTATCATTTTTGGCAATGTTTGATGAAGCTAGGTAATAAACATTTATGCCTCCTGGGGGGAAAAAATATTTTATTTAGGCAAACAAAAAGTTCTATTTGAAACTTAAAATCACCAAAAGACATTTACTTGTTTCAGAAATGTGGATAACTGAAGTCAAACCTGGATTCTCTAAATATCCTAGGGAGACACTGATTAAGTCCTGGTGAATTGAGGTTTTGGGTAATCAAGGTAACCTTCAGAGTAATGAAAAAAATGTTAAGAAAGATGACTTTGTATCATGTAAAAGGAAATGCTTAAAACTGAGTTTTGAAAAACTGAATTTGTACCATGTATCTGCTTATAACACTCGTCAGCTGTTAGCAACCCCATGTCATAGAAACAGAGGTAGTCAAGCAATTAAGTTCACCTTGTTTTAGGAAATCCACAAGTCCCTCAAATTATTGAAAAGATGTTCTCTAAATTGTTTAGTCAATAATATCCAGTTTGCTTTTTTGCCCTTTGAAAAGCCTCCTATATTTTCAATTCCATGTATGGTACCAAGAGATGATTTGAAAAATGATCACCTACTTTATGTCAGAGGTGGAACTTCTGATGAAAGTGCACTAATAGTTTAATATTTCAGAAGAAGAATACTGATCGTGCTGTATACACAGATACAATACACAATGGTTTGGTCTAAAAATATCACACAAATTGAAACTGCTGGTAGAATTTCAAGTAGGCTGAATGCAATATTCCACACTGCAATTTGCCCACTTCGTTTGCATTAACACGTCTCTGTCAAAAAGTTCCTTGAGATCTTTAATTGTCACTAATCTTTAATCTGGGAACTCATTTTTACATTTTTATCCAAATGACACAAGCACGTATGGACAAAATTTGACAGGCCAAGGCAGAAATTGAGATTAAACTAGCTAGGGACATAAAGGGTAACAAGAAAATATTTTACAAACACATTAGAAACAAGAGGAAGACCAAGGACAGACTAGATCCATTACTCTGAGGTGGGAAAGACAACAACAGAAAATGCAGCAATGGGCTAAGTGTTAAATGACATTTTTGTTTCAGTTTTCACCAAAAAGGTTAGCAGTGATTAGACGACTAACATAGTGAACATCAGTGTAAATGGGATAGGATCTGGGGCTCAAATAGGGAAAGAGCAATTTAAGATTTACTTAGAAAAGATAGATCTCTTCAAGTCATCAGTGCCTGACGAAATACATCCTAGAATACTTAAGAAACTGCCTGAAGAGATCTCTGAGCCATTAACGATTATCTTTGAGAATTCATGGAGGACAGGAGAGATCCCAGAAGGCAAATATAGTACACATCTAGAAAAGGGGGAATAAGGACAATAAGATAATGGAGCAAATAATAAAACTATCACTTTGTAAGCAGCTAGAAGATAACAAGGTGATAAGTAACAGTCAACATGGATTTGTCACGAACAAATTATGTCAAACCAACCTAATATCCTTCTTTGACGGAGTAGCAAGCCTTGTGGAAAGGGGAGAAGCTGTAGATGTGTTATATCTTGATTTTAGTAAGGCTTTTGATGCTGTCTGACAGGACCTTCTCATATGCAAACTAGAGAAATATAGCCTAGAAGAACCTACTATAAGGTGGGTGCACAACTGGTTGGAAAACTGTACTCAGAGAGTAGTTATTAATGGTTCACTGTCAAGCTGGAAGGGCATATTGAGTGGAGTCCCATAGGGATCTGTCCTGCATCCGATTCCATTCAACAACTTCATAAATGGTTTGTACAATGGCACAGAGAGTACACTTATAAAGTCTGCGGACAATACCAAGCTGGGAGAGGTTGAAGCACTTTGGAGTATGGGATCAGAATTCAAAATTATCTTGACAAACTAGAGAAATGGGCTGAAACAAACAGGATGAAATTCAATACGGACAAATGCAAAGTACTGCGCTCAGAAAGGAATAATCAACTGCAACAAATACAAAATGGGAAATGACAACTTAGGAGGCAGCACTGTAGAAAAGGATCTGGGGGTTATGGTGGATCACAAACTAAATGAGTCAACAATGAAACATTGTTGCAAAAAAACCCAACATCATTCTGGGATGTATTAGCAGGAGTGTTGTAAGCTGGACAGGAGAAGTAATTCTTTCTCTAGTCATCACTGAGAAGGCCTCAACTGGAGTATTGTGTCCAGTTTTGGGCACCACACTTCAGGAAAGATGCGGACCAACTGGAGAAAGTCCAGAGGAGAGCAACAAAAATTATTAGAGGTCTAGAAAACATGACCTACGAGGAAAGATAGAAAAAAATGGGTTTGTTTAGTCTAGAAAACAGAAGACTGAGGGGGGACATGATAACAGTCTTCAAGAACCTAAAAAGGTTGTTGTAAAGAGGAGGGTGATAAATTGTCCTTATCCACTAAGGACAGGATGAGAAGTATTGGGTTTAAATTGTAGCCAGGGAGATTTAGGTCAGAAATTGTTTTTAACTGTAAGGGTAGTTAAGCACTGGATCAATTTACCTAGGGAGGTTGTTTTGACTAAAATCCCCCATCCAGGTTTTTTCTGGTCATCAGTCCATTTTTATTTCTTACATTAAACTTTTGTACAAGACTGTTTTCTGCAGTGAAAGGTGTCAACATGGACATTTTGAAAATCCCAACTGATAGAGCCCTCTTCACACTCCATGTCATTTATTTATTTTTAATTCCTTTACAAAATTTTATACTTGTTTTATTTTTCCCGCTATCCAGTTGGGTCTTTGCAATATGACAGAAACTGGCTGACTGTAGGGAAAACAAGAGAAGTGACTATGCACAGGGTGTTGCAAAATGCACAGAATAAACAAATTTTAAAAAATTAAAATGAGAAAAAAATATTGTTTTCCACTAACTGATTTCAATTCTAATCCGCTTAGGAGTTACTGGCTATTTAGTATGGTACAGAATTTCTTGGACAAAAAAATGTGATTTTCAATGTCCCTTTAAACAACTGCAAAAGATATTTTAAGATGACATAAGAGGTGACTGAATCTTGGCGCTTGTACAGGGTTTAGCCTTCTCCTCAGCACTAAGACAATAGGATCTGTGGAGATAGGAACCCCCTCAGCATAGCTGACAAACTCTGGCATTGTATCACCAGGGCTTTGTTTTCAGGGGGATGCTGGGCCGGCGCAAGGCAAGAGGCGGCGGAGGGTACTGCAGTTTTCTCCCCCACTGGCTGACAGACCATCAGCTAGCCAAGCGGGTGGAAGTAATATTGTTTATTGGACCAACTTCTGTTGGTGAAAGAGACAAGCTTTCGAGCTACAACACAAGTAGGTCCAATAAAAAGATATTACCTCCCCCACCTCATATATCTGATGGACTGTCACCCAGCTGGGGAGAACCCTGCAGGCCCCCAGCTCTTGCATTGCACCCACACAACACTTCCCTGAAAACAAAGCCCTGGAAATGCAGGGCCAGTTGCTTCTTCTTCAGCAGCAGAGCTCTGTGTGGCAGAAAAGCTTGTCGCCTTCACCAGCAGAAGTTGGTCCACTTATCCTGGGACCAACATGGCTACAATAACACTGCAAACAGCCCATTCGATAGAAATTTTAAGCAGCAATCCCAGGTGACCACTCCTAACTGCAATTGTTGACCTAGCAGAAGGGCAATCTGTTGATGAAGAAAGTCCCTTCTCATCTGATTAGGGATAGAGTAGGAAAAAAAAAAGGTGCCTCCTCTCTTTTTCCCTGAATCGTGAATTCTAATGACTGTTCTGAGTTAGAATTGATAAACTGCATCAACTGCTCTACACAGCTGCCTTTTCTTCAGAATAACAAAAAAGGAGATGAAATCTGTCAAGCTGAATTTCTTCAGTCACCTAGTTTTAAAATATAAAAGAGTCCACAATTACTGATTTTAAGTAATGTATAAATGCTACTTGCTATTTCACAAAAGTGATTTCTTGACTCAAAATATCTCCCAAATTCACAAAAAGAAAAATGACTTCAATTTCCTTCTGTATTAAAGGCACAGGGACTCTCTCTCTCAATTAATGATATATCTGTCAAAAAGTATTGTTTCTATTCGCATAAGATTATTCCAAGCTGTCTCCAAGGCAATCAGCCAACCAGAACTGATCCTTTTGGTGGAACACTGAACCTTAGAACTGTTTCAGTCAATTAGCTTCTAATTGTTCATTAGCAGTGCTTTAATAAATAAATAAAAATATTTTTTCTAGCTTCTGATAAAGCTGGGCTTAGATGGGTAATCTGGAGTTCAATTTCTCCACAAAGCGTATTTCATTATTGCTGGCACGTGTATGTTTACAGCATTATCTTCTGAGTGACTCTCCAAAATTATTTTTAGACAGATGATATTTATTTAAAGCCCTATACATCATTCTGAGTTCTGTAACAAATATCAG
This sequence comes from Trachemys scripta elegans, assembly GCF_013100865.1. Classification (NCBI taxonomy): domain Eukaryota; kingdom Metazoa; phylum Chordata; order Testudines; family Emydidae; genus Trachemys; species Trachemys scripta. The sequence continues at coordinate 10,112,768 of NC_048300.1, read as the reverse complement.
ATGGGTATCAGGAAATATAAAACAATTCATATTATGAACCATTAAGGGCCAGATCTTTCCTTGCTGTAAGTAGGCCTAACCGCACTGACTGCAATGGAACCATGTCAATTTACCCCAGTGGGTAAGAATTCTCCCTTCAGTATATCTAGCTGGCAGGGGAATACAGAAGGGGCATTCTGCAGTCTTTTCTTATTTCTGCCTTTTGAATAATGGGTCATTTATTGTTCATCTGCTTCTAATTTGTAAGCATCTAAGCAGAGAGAGATTACAAAAAAAAAATCCATTTAATCATACCGTATATCTGTGTCAATCCCGGCTACATAATCCCAGAAACTGTTCATTGCTTGAAGTTCACAGACCAGAATAACAGAACAAATGACACATTGTTTTACCTGTGTGCACTGTGGTGTTTTCAACAACAAAGATTAGCTGGCAAGTGTATATAGCATGTCTAATAAGAAGGCTTTTAAACGGGAACTCTTGCTAAGTGTTTCATCGCCTAGTACAGTGTAAATCATGAGATCTCAGATACAGGAAATTGTCTTTGTTAGACATCTCCATTCTGATCTAAATGTGCCGCGCAATAGGCTCCCAAGAAGAAAGTCTCCATTACATTCCCATTACCACTCACATCCTATGTACCAAAGAGGTAAAACTAAAGTTTTGAGTGGGAAGGGAAATCTTAAAGGGGGCTTTGAATGGAAACTATAGTAACAAAGTAAGAGGTGAAATGGGTTTCCATTATTTCGAATTCAGATTTGTTCATAAAAAATACAGAGTGCACAAAAGAGCAGTTGTTCAGTGAATGCCTAAACCTCTGCAACACCTAGGGCTCAACGGTACCCTGCCTTATGTGGGGGTGGAAGGCACAATGCTATCAGGAGCTCCCATCGGGGCAGTGCATCTCCACACCACTCTCCCACCTTACTGGCCTGAGGCTTAATTGCACAACACTCAATGCACAGTAATGACCTCCCAAATGCATCCAAAGGATCAAAATTCATAACGCTTATCTTGTGTGATGGATCTCAGTGGTACAGATCAGGGCCAGCTCAAGATTCAAACTCTTACAAGTTCAAGAGTGTTTGGACCACTGCCATTTTGTGTGTGTGTGTGTGCACGCGTGCGTGCATATGTGCACGAGCGTGCGTGTGTATACGCACTCTAGCACAGCGTTTATATACTCTAACACTGTAAACGGCAGCTACCAACTTTCCCATTTTGGCCAGGACTACCCTCAATGTTTTTACCTATTCTTATGTGTCTGCAAGTCCAGCCAAATTCCCAAGCAGTAGGCTCAGTGCTTGAAAAACAAACAGACAAAGAAATTGGCCTCCAACCAGAAGCTGCTGTGGAGAGGAAAAGGAAGTTTCGGTCTGCCCCTGTTCCCCTTGACTTCCTGCCTCAGCCACCCCTTCGCACTTGGGCAACAACAGAAAAATAAGGCAGGGGGAGGGCAGGGAAGGCAGGGGGAGGGCAAGGGGCACCAGCACAGCAGGAGAGTCAGCCCCCAGCCAGCCAGAGCCCAGCTGGTGGGGGAACAGGAGGGGGACGTGTGGAGCCAGTACAGCACTGTTGAGCAGAATTTGCTGGGCAGCAGGACAAGGGAGAACTGAGGGGAGACAGACAAATGGGGAAGAGCAAGCGAGAGGCTGAGGCAAAGGGTGCATCTAAGAGAGAAAGGGTTGGTGGGAAATAAAAGGAGAGGTGGGGGGAGTCGGAAGGGAGGAGAGCAGAGACGTAGACTGGGCCAAGTCAGAAGAGAGGGAAATGATTTTAGCAGCTGCAGTTTGGATTAATTGGAAAGGGGAGAGCAAAGGAGGAGGTCACAGTCGGTGAGGCACAAGCTGGCAGAGGCATGGACCAGTGCTTTATCAGTGGCATGGCAGGGAAGGAAGAATGAATGTAGAGACATTACAGAGGAAGAAGTGATGTGGTTTATTAAGCACCTACATGTGAAGAAGGCATCAGCGATGAGCCTGGAAGCCTTGATGCTGAGAACAGGAGAGCGCTCAGTGCAGGGCTCACCCTCAAGAAGTGCTAATGTCTCTCAGGGGTACATTGCCACGAGGGAGTGGGCTGTGGCAGGAGGGGGCCTCAACGCCTGGAGATTAAAAGCACCTCGGTACTGGAGAAGAAAGCAGGGTGGAAACATTAGTGATTCCCTGATCATGACCCCCTGTGGTTTTTCTGATGAGGGGGCCACTGCTGCTGTGACCCAGAGAGGACTGTCAGGGAAGCTCAGGAGGTTCATGGGAAGACGAGACTGAAAACAGAGTCGTTGGAGAAGAGACTGGGGCAATCTGCAGCTCTCCTGAAGTCGACACATTGGGAAAACACTCAGTGAGGCTCAGTAGGCTTGGTGTCCTCCCTCACAAGGCTTTTTGGGGGGGAGTGGGGCCGGAGAGGAATTTTTTCCCATGACAACCCTCTCTGGGGACTGACTGGTTCACATTTTGAGATCGATCTTTGCAAGACAAAGGGCTCAAAAGGTCTAGGGTCTTATTCCCACCCACTCTCCCAAATAAAAGTCTAGGTCTCCATCAGCCTCTTGCTTTGCTATACTATTTTATGAGTTAATATAACCTTTGAAATTAAACTTTAATCAACTAAATTTCGGTCCTGGGCATTAGATCTCAATAAAGGAAGTCCAGTAAACTAACTTTCACTTCTCTCTTCCTTTCATACAGCTGCAAAACAAACCAACAAACCAAAAACATGTTAAAGACCTTTTGGATTGTAGTGAGCACCTGCATTTTTAGGGTGTCATAATTCAAGAACCACTTTTCTGGTTAATTTCAAATTTGGTAGAAAAATGCCATCTTGGCTCCATATGTAACCCACCAAGACCAACTTGATTCTTTTGTCCATTTTAGATACGGTACACCACAGCAGCTGTGCTAAGACTTCGAAGGAGTCAGAAGAAGAAACACACTTTAAACTGAATAACCTACAATGACCTGTGGCCACAGTAGATTGAGAAGTGGATAAGATGATTTCTCATACAAATGCAGGTAAGTACATAGAAATGTAGGTGGGTACATAGAAGATAACACACTGCTGAGCACAAAAGTGGAAGTGTTCGGGAATCAAGTAGTCATGAGAGGCTCCCATTCTGGGCATTGCAAGCAGTAGACATCTACAGGTTCAGCAGGCAAAATTCACCACTGTTTTTTGAAAAGTGCCTATTGAAGATTGTTGATGTAAATACTTAGGAGGGCACTACATGTCCCAAAGGATCATATTGAAAAATAAAGAATTGAATGGGGCTTTAGCTTTCTGCCCTGGGCCCCAGCAAATCTAATGCTGGCCCTGCTTGGTGGACCCCCTGAAACCTGCTCACGGCGCCACAGTGGGCCCCAGACCCCTGGTTGAGAACCACTGCTCCAAGAGAAACAGCACAAAACGTATCACCTGGGAATGGAGCAGAGGTGGTTAAGCCACCTCTGCACCTTCACAATACTGGGCTTCTCCAAAGTCCTTGGCATAATCTAGAGAGCCCCGGAGGCCTAGAACTGCGCTACTTGGAATCTTCATACTGCTGCATCCACAGGCCTGTGCCTGGCACAGCTCCCATGCCACGACATATCCTTGGCAACCTTACAGCTGCCCACTGCAATATTTGCATTAAGAGAAACCTCCCCTGGTCAGAACCTGGGCTTTTAGATCCCCTTTAGCTGGTTCAGGCCCTCTTAGGCTGCAAGAAGGAGCTGGAACAAAGGTGAAGATTTCACCCCAGGATTGTATTGCAAGACAGAGCAATCCTGCTTAGATCAGCTGTTCCCTAACTCCTCCCTCAGCCATGCTGTTTTTTTAGTGCTTGAGGGGCACAGGAGGAAAATATTTTGGCAAACTGCCTTTCCCGCATGTTTTTTGATATGTTTATGCCCCCCGCCCCCAGAGCATGCAAATATGCTGACTTGCAGGGAATAATACTGAGCACAGCATGTGTTTGTATGATTTTTCCTTTCACACTTATCAGGGAACGGCTATTTTGATGATCCTTTTATGGGTATCTTTTTAGATTATATCTAAATTCCAAAGGCACACAAAAATGTGAACAAAACAAACTGAGCACACATAAAAGCTCTGAATGATTCAACGTTGTTTTATAATGCAAATGATACAGGGCACCAAGATTGGTAAGAAAGTGTCTGAAGACATTTCAGCAATACTAAGAAGTTAACATTAATCTAGCCTATTGCTGGTTGTCTTTCCATTCTGTTCCCAAAGTGCTTTTGTTCACGGATGCTCAGATCTTTTTGACAAAAAAGCATGTTAGCTCACTAATGAAAGAAAATCTTGGAGTGTTTGAAATACATCAAAAGTTTTAAAATGTTATGATTGATAGAGGAGGTTTTTCCATCGGGGAACTGTAAGAACTGGTTGTAAGAGACTTGTCTTGCTAAGAATATGTACTATTGTAGCTTTTTGTGGCTAGTGTAGGACAAATATATTGAAAACAAATTACCTGCAATCCGTTAAATAAGCACTGATTTGATCTAATATAACCTGCATGGCTGCCAAAGAATGCCTTGGGAAAAGAGTAAATGCCTCCTATTTCACTAGCTTGAAAACTTTTCTTTTTAATCTTAAGATGATACAGAGCATATCTTTCACTGTTTTAACACTATTTCCCCTTTACAATGCCTTAGCGGTAGCAGTAGTAGCAGTCAAATCTTCTATAAAATAGTCCCAATCTCTACTGAAGATCTTCTGGGCCAAATTTTCTGCTGCATTCAACTAACAGCACTGCATTTAGTTACTACTTGGAGAGCTATAGCTGCCTGTTCACCTCCCCTGAGTGGCTCCCCCTTCACACCTCCTTGCCCTCCCTCTCTGCCGCACTGCTTCCCATGGAGAATGCTACCGCTGCTCCTCTGCCCTGCCCAACTAGTCCTGCAGTGGCAGATGGGTCTCTGCACCCCCAGCTCCACATAGATACAAAGAGAGGGTAGAAATCTGCGAGGCACTGAACACCCAGCTGGGGGATTGGAGTCTGATTTAGTTGCCTGCCTCCTGCCTGCCCTACAATAGCTGGGAGAGTAGCCCAGTTCCCTGTCCCGAAATGCACTCTTCTGCCGCGGACATGGAGGACGCTAGCAGAGAATTCCCCTGCACAGTGGGAATTCTCCCTTGGCCATCTCTAACCACTCAGACTTAAGCGTGTGTTTAATGTTAAGCATGTGCTTAAGTGCTCTGCTGAATCTGGGCCAAAGATTCTGTGACATTCTATACTTTGGGGGAGTGCCCTGTAACTCCTATATTCATCACGCTGCAAGCAACAAGGACACTCGGAAGACTGAAGATTCCAACAGAGGGGACTGGCCCAGGTTTCAAGGGTGAAACCTGTGTACTATGAACTGCAATATCCAGTGGGGTGAGAAAAACTGTTTAATCTAGATGTTGCCCAGTCTAATAGGGTTGAGAGTTTAGACTGCGTGCTTATATTTTATTTTATTTTGGTAACTAACGCTGACTTTTTGACTGTTGCTTATAATCACTTAAAATCTATCTTTTGTTGCCAATAAATTTGTTTAACTATTCATCTTTACCATTGAGTTTGCCTGACATGTTTGGTAAATCTGCTCAGGTTTGCAAAGGCTAGTGTATATCCACTTTCCATTGATGAAGTGGTGAACCAATTAATACATTTGCACTGTTCATCTTGAGCAGTACAAGACAGTATATTTCTGAGGTACAAGGCTGGGAGCTGGGGGGGATATGGCTGGTGCCTTTCTCTGTGTGATTCGTGAGTGACTCTGGGAGTATTCATGCAATCTAGCTTGGTGTAGGGCTCCACATGCTGTGGTGCTGAGAGATAACAGCGCCTGCAGGGGTTTGCTGCTTGTCACTAGCAAATCACTGTGAGAGACAGCCCAGGCTGGAGAGTTAAGGGGGCCCAGCGGTCCCAGGCTGGGGATCCCATCACAGATCCCAAGCCATTCTTCCTAACAGTGGTTTGCTACATCTTCACCCTGAAAAATATCCCCTCTCTGGCACGGCTGTGAAACATCCTTTGTCTCTCTACCTGGATCCCTCTCATCCCAGGGGTGGAAGTAATTCAGGGGTGGGTGGGACAACCCCTGCACATATTTAGTCTGTACAGCACTTTGTGCTGTTATCATTTGTTTTACAGCACCGACATGCGTGCTAAGCGCTCTATAGGAAATGAAAAAAGACGTGGTCCCAGCCCCCTAATCATCCCAATCATAGGCCATGATCATGCAAACCCTGCCACACACAAATAAAGTGATTTTATACATGACCCATTTTATTAGGCTCAGTGGGTGTATGCATGTACATGCAAGATTGGGGTCAAAATGTTAGCCATGACAAAAGTTTAGATGCATACACATCTTGACGGGTTTGTTATTTTTAATCTGTTTTAAATACTTAAAAAGATAAAATATAGAAGATATAAAAAATAGTGACTATTTTTTATTCACTTGTGGGAATGAATAGATGATTTTATAGATTTATAGCTAAAAATATATAAGATCTTTAGGGAGAGAGAGAAATTAGTTATGTTATTGCATTTTTACTTCTTACAATATATTTTGATTTCTTTCTAAACAAAGACTCTTTTTATGTTCATAAATTTCATTTCTAACACATAAATACATACATTGCAAAATACAATGGGAAACATATTTCCAGTGAGGGAATTAAGGACCTAAAAAGATATCATAGCTACTACACTCAAAATCTAAACAGAAAAGGCAGTTTAAATATCTGTCAAATAGCAAGGCTGACACTAAGGTTCATGAAACATGTCCATTTTGAAAAGCAAGAGGAGAAATGTTCAACAAATAAAAACTAATTTTTTCAGGATTCATCGGTGTGATGGAATACATCCCGTACTCCACCCTACACACTATTGTAATAATCTTTGTACAGAGTATGCCTTGTAAGGTATTGTTTGAAAACTCATAATTTGCTGATCAGTATTGTCCTGATAAAATAAGTGAGGCAACATTGTAGGTGGAGTTACAAGATTTCCCTGTATGGTGTATTAACCCCACAGCCCTGCCCAAACCAAAGTTGGCAAACCGGTCTGTCCTAAACAAAGGAATGGGTGCTTGCCTGAATTTGCATGTAAGCAGTAAACAGAGTCATCAAGCAGGAAGGGAAAAAAAGGAAGCTCAAACAATTGAGGAAAAAACAGCAGGGAATATCCTTCCACACAGACTCTGTCTCTTGATTCTCAGCTGGGAATTTTTTTTTTCAAGTGGGGGGACTTAAACTATAAAAAGCAGAGGCAAATATCCCAAGACATCCTTCTTTATCTCCCTGCCCACTTCATTCTCCACACCTGGGAAGACAAAGGGAAACAGCCGCTGGACTCAGGGGGAGGGGACCTGACCTGAAAGTCTGATCAGTAGTCTGCTGGAGCATGTGGTGAGAAAGTTTGCTTTGCAACTCAGATACTTTCTTAAGTAGATACAAGTAAGCCTTTTATCTTTATTTATCTCATAACCATTTCTGACTTTTATGCCTCATTGCTTATACTCACTTAAAATCTCTCTCTTTGTAGCTAATAAACTTGTTTTATTGTTCTATCTAATCTTCTGTGTTTAAGTTTAAGTGTCTGGGTCACTCTATTTAAGATAATAGCCTGGCATATTAGTCCCTTAAAGGAATAATATACCAGCCTATTATCTTAAATAGAGTTAATATATTAGAACTGTCAAGGAGAGGGCTGGGCAGTACAGGACATACATTTCTGGGGGAAGATTGGAGACTGGGGATGTATTGGGGTCACCCTGCAATATAACCAAGGTCAGAACCAGGGTGTAGCAGGCGGTTACACAAAGACAATCAGGGTGTGACTTGCATGCTGGAAGGCTGTTTGTGAGCAACCCAGGTGCAAGCTACTACAGCAAGGCATTGTAAGGCACCAAGGTTGCAGGGCAGGGGTGACACAGCCCCCTACTGTCCTGAATTGTGCCTCAGTATGTCACAATCAGACAACTGATTAATCAGTTTGAGATAGGAAAGTGTCTAGTTCCTCGAGGGCAAAAATACTGTTATAGTTAAATGCAACTCTGCATTTAACTAGGCTGTTCTGTCTTTCACACAGAGACACACTCACGGACTGATCAAGAATATTTTACCTGAATATTTTACTCACTGGTAAATTTCAATATAATTCATAAATAGAAACTTTGGGCCCGAACCTCAGCTGGTTTAAATCAGTACAGCGCCCCTAAAATCCATGGAGCTTTGACAATTTTCATTAGCTGAAGATCCTGCCTTCTGTCCCTGCTGCTGAACAGATTTTATTTTTAAGCTGTAGGTTTCAGTATACCCAACCCTTCACCATTACAGTCAATGGCAATGGTTCTTTGACTTCACTGCTGCAAAAACAGGCCCTAGCAGAACTAGAAGTACTGACAAATTAGTTGGGACCATGCGAAACTTACTCAAATGTCACGTTTAGCCAATTATAAAGATAAATTCAAGCTATGAACTCTCATCCACACCCCCGGTGATATTGGAGATTTTGGTCCAGACCATCTCTAATAAATAAGAGGTGCAGGGAGAAGTTCCTTAGAAGAAGAAATAGTAGTCACAGTCTACTGCATATCATATATACCTTTTTTATTCTTTAGATGTCTCCCATCCAAGTACTGACCAGGACCAGCCTTGCTGACCTTATGAGACCGTGCAAGATCACAGTGCTCATACAGTCTGTCTACAGGTTAGGGACTTTTTTTATTAATAGAAATAACAATGTTAAATTTATGTTTGCAGTGTTGAAGTCGTGTTTGTCCCAGGATATGAGTGAGATAAGGGGCATGAGGTAATCTCTTTTATTAGACCAACTTCTGTTGGTGAGCAAGACAAGCTTATACAGAGCTCTTCTTCGGGTCTGAAAAAGCTGAAGAACACTTTTTCAGACCTGAAGAAGAGCTCTGTGTAGCTCAAAAGCTTGTCTCTTCCACCAACGGAAGATGGTCCAATAAAAGAGATTACCTCGCCGTCCTTGTTTCTCTCAATGTTTTATTGATATTGTTCTGCAGTTGTTCAGATAGAAGATTCATAGTGTGGGATAACAAGTGCAGGAATCAAACCAAGGGTTCCACATAAGAACTATTTCAGAACACTATCAGAGAGCCACAAGAAAAAACATCAATATACGGTCAAGGGAGCTGGTAGCAACCCTATATTTAGGTCACCTAATACTTTTTCACATTAAAGATTCTTCTGACCTTTTCTTTGACAAAAGCAGGCCTTTGATATTCTGCAGGGAGATGCTCCTCAGGCTACAGAAGTGTGTGTGTCTATATATATATATATATACATATATTGTCCTATGAAATTGCACTCTCATGTAACTGATTTCAGAGTAGCAGCCGTGTTAGTCTGTATTTGTAAAAAGAACAGGAGTACTTGTGGCACCTTAGAGACTAACAAATTTATTAGAGCATAAGCTTTCGTGGACTACAGCCCACTTCTTGAAGAAGTAGTCCACGAAAGCTTATGCTCTAATAAATTTGTTAGTCTCTAAGGNTCAGTTACATGAAAAAAGAACAGGAGTACTTGTGGCACCTTAGAGACTAACAAATTTATTAGAGCATAAGCTTTCGTGGACTACAGCCCACTTCTTGAAGAAGTAGTCCACGAAAGCTTATGCTCTAATAAATTTGTTAGTCTCTAAGGTGCCACAAGTACTCCTGTTCTTTTTTCATGTAACTGAGTTACAATGTGTTAAAAATCACCATTTCCTATTGCTTTCCTTGGGAAGACTTAGGCAGCCTCCCCAAATCACTAAATATGCTCTCAAGAGCAACCTTAATTTGGCCATGGTGTGAGCATGTATTATTATCCTTAAGTACATGATAATGTATTATTTTTTCCACAGGACCCCCTACTTCATTCAGTGCACAGAGTGGATGTACAAGAGGGCCAAATTAAGGCTGCATGGACAAATATAAATTTGGCATTTCCTAACTTTTGAGTATTTAATTTACAACCTAGATAATGTTCTTTTAACATAGTGTTGTTTTTTGTTGTGTGAGCGTGTTCATGCAGCTGTGTGTAATAGACTATAGAGAACATTTAAAAAAAATAATATTACATGTGTATAAATATAAATCCACTGGGAAACTAAGGCATTCATTTCCTAATTCCCATGGGGATTTGAGCACCTAAATACCTTAGGCTCCTTTGAAATCTCAGCCACAATAATTAAGATCAGCCATTGCTATGACAGAGAAGCAACATGTCTGCAGAACATAGACGTATTCTCTGTAGATCACACATCTAAATACTAAACAGGACACCGTCTGCTTAATTTGTAAAAATCAGACAAACTCAAAACCAGTCAGACCTGCAGCTTGCTCTCCATTCAATTGTGACTGACTATGCCCTCAGTAATCTGGTCATCCTAGGATGCACTTGTGTAATTTGAGTTTCTTGTACAATCAGGTATTTGAAAGTCAGTTTCACAACTTGTTACACCATTAGCTTTCTAATTTTATAAATCATTGAGATGGTGACTAGTTGAAAAGTCCTGGTGGATTCCCGTTCTGGAAAAATAGCAAAGAACACTTTAAAATGTTTTCAGAAAGTAGGAAAGGCCAGAACATAGGGGCTCCAATTCAACAAAGCACTTATGCACATGCTTAAGTTCATTCCTATTTAGAAAAGCATTTATGCACATGCTTAATTTTAAGTATTTGCTTAAGAACCACTGGCTTAAAAGTTAAGCACATGCTTAGGTGCTTTGTTGAATCGGGGCCTTAGAACAGAATGGCCATATCAACCAGGTGTACAGTGGACTAGATTTTCAAAGCTATTCAGGGGCCTAAAGATGCAGAAAGGCTAGCAGGATTTTCCAGAGGAGTTTTAGGCACCTAAACTGCGTGGAAGCTGGATCTCCTACTACAGAGCAACGTATTACTCTCCATTATGCCCATTTTTTATGACAGTTTTTGTTTGTGAAAGTTTCTTCTTATAAAGCTGATTTCATTTTGTTACAACTTGATCATGATTGTGTTTTAAGTTACAAAAAGATTTTCATAATAAAGGAAAAGATATATAAAATGTGTGACATAAAAGTAGCTGTAATACATTCACCAGCATCAGCAGTATACCATTTAATAGATATACACAAATTTTGATTGTCGTGAATCCGGTAAAAGGATTGAAGATCTGCAATATTTTCTGCAATTTTGCAAAAATAAAAGTAAAAATATGATGCACATTTTGATCATTATAGTAGAACTCTATGATAACAGTCTAATTAATATTACAGAATTTCAGTTTATTCATTATTAGCTCTCCACTGCATTGCTTTAATGCTGCCCCTGGATGTGTGGTGTTGCATAAATATAATTACGAGAATCAATTCAATAGACGATGCTATTTCCATATTATTATAAGGAGACTGCAATATGAAATGACCACACAGACAGCTTTGTATTTTTCAATTCATAGTGTAATTAAGTTTAATACTGATTCAATGAATCTGGCCATGAATGAAATGCAAATTCTGGACATCATTGTTCTCTGCTTATATGAAACAAAGGTCATTCACGTAAAAGTTTGCATTAACAGCAGTTGCCCATCCATATGGGCAATTAGTAAAACAGGGTTCTCCACCAGTAGCTCAGGTTCTCTGGATCATGAACAAAAGCCTCCATTAGCAACTATGACTTAAAAAAAATACAAGCATTTTGAAACAGTGGTTTTCTATGTTTTCTAGTTAAAATATGTTAAAATAAATAAAATAAAATAATATGTTTTCTAGTTAAAATATTCTTTGAACATTTTCATATTTCTCTTTTGCTGTTTGGCTTTATTCCTATTGTAACAAGTACACACCTGGAAAATGCAAATCCGTAAGACCCCACTGTCATTTTCTGCACAAGTACTTAAGGCTGGATTTGATTCTGAGAATTTTAACTTCCCTTATTCTATATACATATGTGCCCAGGTAAGTGTCTAAAACCTAGATATGTGGATTAACGTATCTGAAATTATCATGCCAACACATAGGCATGTTTTCGACTTTACTACGGGACTGCTCATGGAAACAAATGAAGTGTTTAGAAGATCAGGGGCTAGGTTTAGAGAGTCAGACAGATGCCATGTCTGTTCATTAGTTACGCTGTTTTTATGTATAGTAACACCTGGCAAATACACACGTCTGATTGTTTTCCTTGTGTACGTTTATCAATTCCATTTCATAGCAACAGGACCATGTTCCAGGCACTGTATTTATGGGAGACTGCATTTCCCAGGTAGTTAAATTCACTCACGCTTCAGCCTCATGACCAATAGTACCAGCTAAAGCAGCAATGATTGCCCCAAAATGCCCCGGTCTGTCACTTCTTTTTGCCTGAGTAGTTAGCATTTAATCAACCTGTAACACCTCAAGCAGTAACCATGTAACAAAATCAAATCAGATACAACTGATACCCAGAAAAGCATTTAACAATATTTACATTCAGTGTTTGAATGAAACAACAGGTTTTTTTTTTCCTCTTGAAAATGCCTATAAACTGACAATGGGCCAGATTTTCAAGAAAGCTCTCACATTAGGGGCTCTATTTTCAAAAGAGCTCCCTTTTACACATTAAAATAAGCAGGCAGATTTAAACAAATAAATAAATAAGACAGGCTTGTCTACACTCCACTGCAGTGCAGACTACAGTGGCGGTGGGGTGACTTGCAACATGCACACACACAATCCAGAGTACAGCTCTTTAGGGTCCCTCTCCCAGCCCGTAAAAATGCAGCTTTGGTGCTGAGCTCTTTTCTGTGGTGAGAAGGTGTTCGTTCACCTGCTCCCCTGCTCAGTTCCTCAGCCTCTGTCCCCCACTGCATAATGCTTTAGTAAGAGTTACCTTGTGAATTTGACATGATAGATTAAATTCATCCACATGGGGGGAGTGGATTGCTCTTTTTATAGTTGAGCTTTGCATCTAGAATCACACAGGTTTGAACAGATCCCTGGAAGATAATTTCCGAGGCAATAAAACAAAGCCCTTAATTCCTTCCTTTGGATTTCAGTGCAACTCAACCAATGATACCATAGTTAAAGTGGAGTTTATATTATGACTTCTCAGTCTACTGTATGAGCAAAATAATGGCTTGGATATTTTATTTCTGCTCAAAAAACTATACAATTACCTAACTGTCCTTTGGATAATGACATAAACAGAAGTTTTTATTCCCCTTTGTGACTCATCCATCTCAAACATCAGACACTGTGGATAGAATATAAGCTGACTCTAAAAGGGGAACTTTCAGGAACAAGTCCCCATTCCTGCCTGCCTCTCCTTTCAGTGTAGATATTTGAGAGACAAGGTAGATGATATCATATCTTTTATTGGACCAACTTCTGGGAAAAGCATGGCTACAAGAACATTGCACACTATAGATATGTGACATTTCTTTAATGCAATGACAAAAGGAAGCTAAAAGGCAGCCACTTCGGCCATGTCTACTTACCGGAGATCGACACTGCTGTGATCAATGCAGCGGGGGTCGACTTAGCGGGTCTGGTGAAGACCCACTAAATCGATGGCAGAGCACTCTCCGGTCGACTCCAGTACTCCATCAGAACGAGAAGAGTAAGGTAAGTTGACGGGAGAGCGTCTCCCATTGACGCAGCACAGTGTAGACACTGTGGTAAGTCAACCTAAGCTATGTCGACTCCAGTTACGATATTCACGTAGCTGGAGTAGCGAAACTTAGGTCTACTTACCGCGGTAGTGTAGACAAGGCCTCAAACTTAAAATGGAAAATGGAGTTTAATACAGCCATAGCACTTATAAATTCTACCATTTAGGTCTTCTGTTTTCAGCACATATAGTAATGCTGTGTTTAGCTGCCCCAGTGACCTAGTAATAACTCGCTACATTCCCATATGGGAAGTTTGAGCAGGAAACCCTTTTTTATCCTGGATTGGCACTTTCAGGTCATGCTGGTGAAGCAACGAGCCATATTCTCCAGGGTTGGAGTAGTCAGGAGAGTGTTAAACTAATAACAAAAGGTGAGGATAAAAAGAGGGAGATATGAGCACTCATTTAACACAAAGTCAAGATGCTGAGAACAAAATTAATCAAGGAACCAAAGGACACGAAGAGAAGAAATTCTTTAATTGCCTATACACCAGCGCTAAGAGAATCTGGGTAACAAACAAAAGGAACTCTCATTTATAAGGCTCTCATTCTGTCATGAAAGTCCCAGATTCTGTGACTTTCCGAGACCTCTGGGACTTCTTCTGGGGCAGGGCTGGAGCAGCTGGAGCCCCAGAGCTGCCAGAACAGTGGTCCATGACCGGAACAGCTGCTGGGAGTGGATTAGCCCCTGCCACAGGAGCAGCCTTGGGGCTGGAGTAGCTGCAAGTCTCAGCAGCCCTCTGTTTGTCCACCACCAGGGTATTTTTTTGTAGAAGTCAGAAACTGGTTGGGGGCTTCTGAGAATTTTTGTTTATTGCTCTCCATCTGTTCCTGACTTGTAGTCCACGAAAGCTTATGCTCTAATAAATTTGTTAGTCTCTAAGGTGCCACAAGTACTCCTGTTCTTCTTTTTGCGGATACAGACTAACACGGCTGCTACTCTGAAACATGACAGAATCGTAGCCGTACTCATTTATGAGCATACATTTGATTTCGTTGGTATTACTGAAACCTTGTGGGATGATTTGCATGATGGGAATGTTAAAATCAATGGTTATAACTTATTTCAGAAGGATTCCAAGGCAAAGGGGGTTGAGGTTGACACTATATGTCAAAAAATGGCATTACCTGCTTCCCAGTCTCTGATAACTTGGAAGAAAATGGACCAATGTCCTAACAGATAGAGCACAAGACGGGGTATTAGTTGGTGTCTGCTACAAATCACCGAATCACACTAGGGAACAGGATGGCTCTTTATGCAGCTATCTATAATGTGTAGTCAAAAAGGCTGCTTTACCATGGGGGACTTCAATTTGAGTGACATCTACTGCAGGTCAAATGATGCTATTACTGAAATATCCTTGGAATTTCTTAATAGTATAGATATGACTGTTGAATCCAACATGGGATGGGAGGATTCTATATTAGATCTATAAAGCCAGAATGGGGTAGGCAGAGTTCCTGCTCCACACTGCTCCTGCTGGCAGCAGGCTTCCAGACAAGTGGCCAGGCCGGAATTTAGCCCACAGGTTTGAAGAAGTTTGTCTAATTGATTTTATAACAAAGAATCCAACACATCAACCGGTACCTGAACAGCCAGCATTACAAAGTGTATATAAAGTACTGCTAGAAAGAAATAATGGATTCCTTACAGTGTTCTCCAGGTCATGGGGTCAGATTCTGATCTGGCTGCCTGTCAGTGTAAATCTGGAGTAACTGACTGTAGCTGAGATCAGAATCTGGCTCATTGCGGGTCAGATTTCACCTGGTCTTTGGAAGAGAACACCAAGAGCCTTCAACCATCTTGCAACCCCACGCAAGTGCTAGGTACAAGGAGAGCCCTTGAGATCCAGGAAGTGCAGAAACTTCTCTCTCTTTGCCCCTAGGCACCCCAGCAAAGCAGAGAGCATGCTGCACCATTTAAAATGGAGACTGCAACGTGTGCTTAGGCGCTCCTCTGTGGGCAGGGAGTTTTACACAACTTATCCCGCGTTATTGCATGCATAACTGAGGAAGGAATTTCAGCTAATAATTGAGCTAATAATCATCCAGCCAGGAGGTCCATCTTTCTCCCATTCATCTAAATGGCAAAAGGGACCTGTTTACAAGACACAGAGGCATTTAATAAGAAGCTCAGTTTAGGGGAGGAGAGAAATAGTGAGATGGACTACAGCACAACGCATTTAGGGCTCGATCCTGCAAGGTGTGCCAAGCATTCTGGCTCCGATCCAGCATTTGATCACCTACTGAAGTTTGAGCATCTGGATAGTTCCACCAAAGTCAATGGGACTGTCACACACTGAAGGCAAGGCACTTTGCTGCATCAGGCCAGAGTGCTCAGCGCCCACACTGCTCAGAGACCTTTAAAGCACAAGGCACAAAAATGAATCTAGCAAGTAAGAGAGAGTTCAGCCTTTACGCACAGCAACACTTATCTTTCAGTTCTAACATGACCGTTCAGCATTTAACTTTTGAAATGTCTATAAATAACCTTTGAAAAGACTTGTGCTGAAATTTCAAAACTATTCCACACACTGAACACATGCCAACCACAAAAACATCGCAGAGAGCCAGGGAATCCTTTGGAGGCAATTTATTTTCAACACAAAATCCTCCTCAGTTTATTATACAAATACTGACTGTGATTTTTTTTTCATGTAGGCTCCTCCCAGTTTTTTTCCGGGCATAAACTTTTCACCATGACCTTTGAAATCTGAATTCATTTTTGCTTCTTCACCATAAAGTGGTGGGAAAGATTAACCAGTGGTTTTGGCACTGGATAGGGACTAAGGTGATCTGGGTTCAACACCTAGCTCAGCCATCGACTTTTTTGTGTGATGTTGGGTAAGTCGCTTGATCTACCTTGTGCCTCAGTTCCCTATCTGTAAAATGGGGATAGTATTTCCTTATCTCACAAGGGTGTTGTGAGGATAAAATCCATCAATGAATGTGAGGCACTATGGTGTTGAGTGCCATATAAAACATGTCTATTCAGGTGTAAAATAAACTCACTTGGGGGGAAAATAAAGAAGTCTCCAGAGAAAATCTTGCTACAGTGGTTTTAAAACAATGTCATCAATGTACTACTTAAAATTGTTTTATTTCCCCATTGCCACCTGGAAACTAAATTCCTCTGGGTGTTCTAATTTCAGGTTACCCTTACAGTCTGCTTCCAGTTTCATCTGATAGAACATAGTAAACAAAATCCTACCAAGACTCATTCATTCATCTCAGATGCCAAAAATATGAAAGCAAAACTGCTGAAAAGTTTTCCAGAAGCTATGAATAGTGTATGAAATTTCATTTGTGAGGGGTTTTTTTATAATGGTGGGGGAGGGGAGCCTCAAAAAATCTTTTTTCATTCTGCAGCATGCAATACAAAGAGATGCAAACTCTCCCCAGGCATTAACATTTTTCACAGTGCTACCGAAATCAGAAGGGGGATGAAAGTGGGATGTCTGAAGAAGTGTGGAATGCTACAGAGCATATATATATTGCTCAGAAGTTGACAAAAATTGGTATTCACAGAGAGAAACAAGTATGGAGAGAAAGTAGATGAGACTCAACCCAAAGGGGGAATTTGATGAGTACAATATAGCACAGCACAGCGGAAAAAAATAATCTGTAAAATGGATGTGATTTTATACACAGCATAGCCAGTAACCACAGTGTGACAATTATTCCAAACTGAAAAAGATAAAGGGATGGGTTTATGTTCTCAGGGAACACTGTCCAACAGAACATGGGCCTGACCCAAAGCTTACTCGGGTTAATACAAGATCTTCCACTGATTTCAAAGGCTTTTCATTAGTGCCTAAGAAACCAGCTATTTATTATACTCCTACTGATCAGTAGATTCTCCTTTTTAACCTTCCCAAGAGACATGTTGATTCTTGAATTGACTAGGACATACTCTATACGTTCTGTAGCATTGGTCCCCAAACTGTGGGGCATGGCCCCCTAAGGAGGCACAGAGGAATGTTTTGGGGGGAGGGGCACAATGGGGCCAAGGCCAGCCCCCATAGGAGGCAAGGAGGGAGCGCCACCCAGCCAGGCTCTGTCCCCAGCCCAGCTCCGACCCCAGCCATGGCTCCACTCTGCCCCTAACCCAGCTCCAACCCCAGTCACAACTCTGCTCCGGACCCAGTCCAGCTCCAGACCCAACTGCAGCTCCACTCCATCCCCTGCTCTGCCCCCAGCTTTGCTCTCATTCCCTCTCCACCCCCAGCCCAGCCCGGCCTCTAGCCCCAGCTCCACCTTTAGCCCCAGCTCCTCTGCTGAGAAAGCCTTGTCTGTGCAGTAATGGAGGGTAGGCTCAGACAGATTCCATTACTGGAGGGGGGAGAGGAAAAGTTTGGGCACCATTTTTCTATAGTGTGGCAAATCAGGTGCGATATTAAGCTCATTTGAGACCACATCGCATGGGGGTAACGTCTACTCTCCAATTCAGATCCTGAGCCATAATTTTATTTGCTGACAGACAGTCTCATGCTCTCAGCGACTAGGAACACTAACTTAATCTCTCAAGGCCACATTCAATAAGAGCTTCATCCTGCTTTGGCAAGATGGATGTTTTATTTGAATTTAGTTTAGTTTCTGCAGGCTTTGTCGGAGCAGAATCTGGCTAATTGCAGAATACAATACTGATAGAAACCCAGGCTACGTTTAATCTAGTATCTTGTAACCAACAGTGGCTTTAAAAAGCTATTCCAGAGAAAGGAGGAATAATCCATAATACACCAGGCTAATTGCAGAATACTATGGGGAGAATTTTTTTCCCTGCCCAAGTGATTAGCACCGTCTTCCTGAAACTGGAGGATTAGTGGATAGCCCTTGCAATTTCTAACCTAGCTAGTATAATGGCAGATGTTATTCTTATTCACTTAAGCATGCTTTATATAACCCTACATGCTTTATGAAACATAAAAAGCAGGCAGCCAGAGGATGGCCAGTGAGATCATATGCAGTAGCGAGATAAAAATAGCATCTGATTCAATCTCCTCATATAGAACATAATTTCTGAAGCATGTATATTTAATGAGGAGTTACAGCAAAACAATTTCTTCCGCACTCCCAAGTCGCGTTTAGTTCACAGTCTAGTAATAGGGCCTTTCCCTGTTTAGCTGAAATAAATAAAAAAACTGGATGAAGAAAGGAAATTAGAAATTGTCACTTTAGATTGATTGAAGCGCAGGGATAGATGAGCAAATATTTATTGGTCTGATCCTCTCACCTGTTTTCCAGGCACCAAATCAAATGATTCATTTCGGGCGAGTTGAAGACCTATGATCTGCCTCTTTCCCTAGCGCACTTCCTTTTTCCTCCCTCCTCCCGCCCCCCTTGCCCACTTCCCACCTGCACCTCTCCTTTTGAGTTCTTGCATATCACGGCTCAATACTGAACATGGAACGTACCAGATCCCTGGGAGTGCCCAAGCAGACAATGATGCAAAGCAGAGGCCTGGGATCTAGTGGCAACTTCTCTCTGAAAGTCAGCAGCTGGGTCCTGAAATCCAGATGGATATCACTGCCGGGCATGTGGGAAGAGGCCCTTCTTTGCAGTCTTCTGCCCATAGAGTGTAAGGTCTGGGGCTTCCCAGAATGCCTCATTTCTTCTTGTCAGAGGGAGGAAGCGTCCCCCAGGAGGCCAGGGAAAGATGACCATGTCCTTGGAGCATCACAGTTTGGATAAGCATCCTTCTCTTTTTTCTTTTTCAGTTCTTTCTTCCCTTTACCCCTCCTTTTCCCAGCTGCCCTTACTTTAATATTACCCCCATCCCTCATTCTCTACTAAAGAAGAATCCTCTGCTTCCATATAGGGAGTGGCCCACACCCCACCCTTCCTATCGAATGGGTCAGGATCTGTAGAATCTGCTCTCCATTCATCTCAGTGTGCCTTGCCCTTCTCAGGGTGGTTGGTCAGCACTTCTGAGTAGAAATGCCTGCACAGCCTGGGGGAGATGCCACTTTGCCGTAGGAGCAGAGAAAAGCAGCAATATGACCCCTTCTCACTGCCTCAGCTCCCAGAGTCGGGTACTTGGACCCTTTGCGTTGCCCCAACGTGGCTGAAGCGGGTATGCTTGGCTTATGTCTGGAGAAGAGAATAAGCGCCAATAGCGCAACGTGTATTAACTGATCCAAAGCCCACCGGAGTCCATCGGGAGTCTCTCCACTCAGTTCAGTGGGTTTTGGATCAGGCTGGCAGTGAAAACCCTGTGAGTTTTTACCAAACACTATGAACTGAGGAAAATATAAACTAAAGTTCATCCCGTGACTGGTTCTATTAAAAAGGAGACAAGAGAGGTGGAAGGAAAAGAGGTGGGGGAAATATTGCCCTACCACAGCACGGGGAAGATAAAACCCAACCCATGAATGACTGAAGGACACTCACACACCATGGTGATGACAGCCATATAAAGGGTCTAGACAGGCAGAGCCTTGTCCTTCCATTGCCATTTCTCCCCGTGCCATGTCAGATTTAGATGGTCAGTTCCTTCGCTCAGGAACCATGTCTGCAAAGTGCCATGTGTACCAATAGCAAGGTGTCAACAGTTAACAACGATGAGATCAATCATTTTGATGATTTCCTCTTGTGACTGAGCAGTTTTTAGCGAAGAAGGAGGAGGAATGCATGGACTGAATTTGCCTGACGCTACTCGATATTGTGTTCAAACAAAACAAGTTTAGAAAGTGCTATTTAAACAGTGGAATCGAATCGCTTGTAATCTGCTGTAGATGTTACATTGCTTAACTCAAAGTTAATGGATATGACTGCTGGATTAGGAGAGCATGGACACGTGAAGACAGAGGAATATGAGCCAACATTCAAGTGATGTGTTGCAGATTAAGAAGGGAAATTATTTAAATAAACACCACGAAAGATAAAATCTGTCATGAAGAGGGATAAAAAGCACCCACCTGTTGGGAAATATGATTTTAGAAAGGATGCACAGAGTAAAACCTGCATGCATTGTAGAAGGAGCTGTGGATTCCACTGGGCAGCAGAGCCCCTAACAATGAGATGTTGCAATCCTGAGTCTAAGTCCCCTTTTCTTCCCTACCAGTAAGTGATTTGCCCAAGGTCACACAGTAAGGCTGTAGCAGAGCAGGGTGTTGAAATTGGGTCCCTAACTTGTAAGCCAGCACCTTAACCATTGAACCATCTCTGCTGTATCGCCCATGCCTGACCACAGTTATATGTAGTGGTCAGGTCTGGGAGAACTGGTTGCAGTTCCCTGATTTAGAGCTGCCCATCCCTTAGAGCAGCCGTTAGGCTACTGGTGTAATGTCCCTCCCCAGAGAATGAGTAATTGTTGATTTTTTCCACTCATTCCTTTTAGCAATATTGCTACCCTCTGCCCTAAACGTTTAAAAACAGTGCAGATGGTAGCCACATAACTATTAAATACAACTCAAAATGTCCTGCAGAATCTTTATAAATATGTGATCAGCACCTAGTCCTCATTGTCTTCTTACAGTTTAAAATGCCTTGGGTTTTCTCCCCCCTCCCCATCCCAAATCTTTACAAAGCATTTTAAAATTCATTAGCTACAATATCACTTCCTCATGTGAACTAGACTATGGCAGAAATTAACTGCACAGATGAAAGGGCTATGGATAAAATTCTCATAAGCACCTGAGTGATTTAGGAGTCAAAGTATCACTTTCAAAAGTGACTTAGGCACTTAAGGCCAGATTTTTTTTTTTTTTACAGGTATTAGGTGCCTAGTGGAGCTTTAAAAACACCCAAGTGTCTAACATCCATTGAAATCAATGGAAGTTAAGTACCTAGATGCTTTTGACAATCCCACTTCGGCTCCTAACTCCCACTGATTTTCAGTAAGACTCCTAAATCACTTTTGAAAATGTTACCCCTAGATACCTGGATGTAGCCAAGTACTGCATAGGACTGTTCAGCAGGCAGAACACAAAGGTTGTATAAAGCTCACCTTTGTGCTCCTCCAGTTGGTCCCGTGAAAATCTAGAGCAGCCTAAAGGCTGCTCTAAGCTACACCATCTGCCAACAACTTCAGGGCTGATACAGCGGACAGTCCTGGCTATCCCCCCCTTTCTGCTAACTATGCCCATTATGTCAGCAGCAATGGGCAAGCGGTTGGAGCAAAAGTTATAGGCTGGCTCTGTACCACCAGAAGATTCTCCCTACACTTCTGTGTCTATTTACACCAGCTTTGAGCCAGCAGCATGATACAAAGCTGTCACACCGTAGTGCACAAACGTCTCCCTGTTTGTTCCTGGATTTTTCACTTGTTTTATTGTAACTGAATCTGAATACACTACACGCTTTTACTACCACACTGGAGTTTAAAGTATGTATCTGTTCTCACGATACTGCCAATTTAAATCCTTGCTATACTCCACTGGCACGTCTTTTACATTTTTGGTCATTTCAATGGAGAAATTCAGTGTTTCAAAAACTGGATTTCCAACTGAACAACTTTCCCCTTGGTTGGCACTATGCCTTTAATGTCTTCATAACTCATTTCCAGTGGGGGGAAATACGCCAAATAAAACTGCTTACTATTGAAGCCATTAATATTTTGGGGCCAGATCCCCTTAGTTATCCGGCAGTGGTAGAAAAATTCAATGTTATGCTCTTTGAATGGGAACTGATTTTAAAAAAAAATCTTTAGGCAGGATTTTTTAGTTTTTATTAGACTTTATGCAAAAACTGTGTTAACAGACATTTATTAGCACAAAAACCTACAGCAAACTGATGACCAATGATTGCTATAGTATTACTACACACTTTGAGATATGAAAAGCACATGAGGAAAAGTAATCAAAATTGCCCTCAGAGAGCACTGCATGACTCAGTGGACTGGCAATGAAGTATGGAGCCTTTCAGCTCTGCAGTAAGTCACTGGTTTGTCTCTAGCTCATGGGTGGCTGAAAATAATTGAGGCTGTGAAGCGGTATACATAAAATCATGGCATCTATATTATGCCCTTCACAGTGACGCCTGAGTACCACTGTCTATTGTTTCGCTACAGTTCACAGTAGACTGACGCTCCGATCATAATTGTCCCTAATTAGCTGCCTTGATGGCAGTCTTGGGCCTGGTCTACACTGGGGGAGAGGGGGTCGATCTAAGATACGCAACTTCAGCTACGAGAATAGTGTAGCTGAAGTCGACGTATCTTAGATCGAATTAAACTTACTTACTTCGCGTCCTCGTGGTGCGGGATCGACGGCCACGGCTCCCCCATCGACTTTGCTTCCGCCTCTTGCCGAGCTGGAGTTCAGCAATCGACGGGAGAGCGATTGAGGATCAATTTATCGCGTCTACACCTCACGCGATAAATCGATCCCCGATAGATCGATCGCTACCCACCGATCCGGTGGGTAGTGTAGACATACCCCGGAGTCTGAATACCCTGTGGGTGTGCCATAGAGAATGAATTCTCCCCACATCTCTAGAGGGAGGTCTCTACAGGCCAAGTTCCAGGCCCATAGTTGGTGCAGAGTGCAAAAGCCATTGCCTGTGCAGTGCCTGTTTTGTGGCTTCATGAAAGACTTTTTGTCTCAGACCTGACAATCTGCACTGACTTCATACGCACAAGTTAATAGAAAGAAATTAAAAATGCGCCTTTGAGCTGATTATCGAGTTGTAGTAACAATTCCCTCTGCTCAGCAACTGCTTGGCTCCCATCACCGCCCTCCTGAAAAAGAACTAGGGGCTCCTGGCCACATATATTCCCTCCCTCCCGTTCTGCTGGAGCACCTTGGGGGAATCCCCCAGGTGACTGCAGGCTTTTCAGTCTCTGCGAACTGTCTCTGACTGGCTTATGGAGTTACATTTGTACTAAAGAAGAACAAGCAGATTGCACAGTCCTGTTCAATTCTCCAGCACCTGCAGTACACATCCAAGTTTTGTCTTCCTCAACTGCCGTCTCAGAGGGGACAAGGCTGTGATCTTTGGGGCGGGACCATCTTTTTGTTCCTTGTTTGTACAGCACCTAGCACACTGGAGTCCTAGTCCACAATGCGAACTCCCAGGTAGAGGTGGGCAAAACTTTTCGGACAAATAGTTAATTCCCTGAAAAATGCAGTTTCAGTTCATCTGCATATTTGATCCAATTCGTTTTGACTAGGGAAAAGATTTTAGGGCTAGAAGAGAAAAGATTTGACTCTGCAACTTCTACCTCCCAACTGAGAGCCTTAATCACCAAGCTACAGAATCATTCTCACTCCCACTCTCTCTCTCTCTCTTTGGCCCAATTAAAATTTAAATATTTATACGAAGTGGAACAGCATCAACAATAGAGACTGAGAGTAACCCACCTGACAACAGCCTGGCCTATGACAGGGGAGACTGCAGTTCAATCCCTGCTCCAGAGTCGGGATTCAAACCTGAGTTCAAATATTATTTGTGAAAGTAAAAATAATCTAATGAAAACAATATTTGAAAGGAAATCAGTTCTATCAAAATTACAATCAATTTAGAGCAATAGAGTTCTGCTACCTTGATATTTAAATGTTTTGGGACAAAAATCTGCTCTTGTGTTAATGGGTGCAACAGTACTGACTACTCTAGAGTCTTAAAAATCATGAGTAGGCCCCCCAAAACCGAGAGATTGGGTCAAAATCATGAGATTTTGCCCCCAAAAATAATTTTTTGCCTCCTGATTTTTGAGCTTTTACAATACACTCAGTCACGTTTCTAAGCTCTCCTCTGTAACATGAGGGCCAGAAACTTTTTTTTATTTTATTTTTCACCTGAAAGTTGAGATTCTCACATAATCACCTGTCTCCAGGAGCTGGGGCTTTATGAAAAACATTAAACATTGCAAGACTCATGATAAAAACACAGGAGTTGGCAAAACCGGCTCAGCTCCACTGACTTCAATGGACCTTTTCTCATTTACACCAGCAGGAAATTGGGTCCATTGAGTTCTTGAGCTGTCTCCAATAGATAACTGCACAGGTGCTGGTCCAATAACCATAAGTCTCTCCCTATTCTGCAAGGCTAGTTTCTAATGAGTTTTCTTATCCCACAAACTCTGCATTAAGGGTTTCGAATGGGGGAGAGGAGGAAAGACCGGGCACCATGCAGCAGGTTGGCATGTAGTCTATGGATACTAAGGGTGAGATTTTCAAAAGCATTCAACAGTGGTTTAACTCAGCTCCCACTGAAGTTAATGGTAAAAGTCTCACTGACTTCAATAGGAGTAGACAGAGTAAGACCAAAGCTAAGCCATTCTGAAGAGCGTACCTTCAAACTAGTCTTGTTTTCTTGAAATTTTCCATATTTGCAAATGTTTATAAATGCAGGTAAAAAATAATCTACTGTTATTATTCTAGCTAACACATAAACCAGTCTGTGTTCTACATGCTGCCCAGGAAAGAAAAAGAAACTATTTGTTCATAGAAGAAAAGAGGAAAAAAAAAACTAATTATAGATCCTGGATACTGTCATTATATTATTTGTTCCTAAATTAGCATAATCACAAAACAGATAAGCATAAAATAACTGAGTAATTAGCATTCGTAGTTATTCTTAAAGAATGTATGTGCATTTGTAAGTTTATTAGGCATTAGGCAGTTCCACAGAGCACTGAACGCAACACTGTCTACACTGCATCTAGAAGGAGTAATTGTTCTGAAATGATAGTAAATAAGAACGTTTGCATAATTTTAAATATATATATACATTATTTTGAATTTTACCTTCTAGGGTACAAATGTAAAATGAAGTGTCCTCGCTGCAATCCGAATAGAATGAGGGACACAGATTTTATTTGGATTATCGGGAGTTTGGACTCTTCTCTGTCCCACCAGGACCACTGCCTTCCCTGCACCCTGTGCCTGCAGGGATGGAGTG
The DNA here is from genome assembly GCF_013100865.1 of Trachemys scripta elegans. Classification (NCBI taxonomy): domain Eukaryota; kingdom Metazoa; phylum Chordata; order Testudines; family Emydidae; genus Trachemys; species Trachemys scripta. Next base: position 10,087,290 of record NC_048300.1, on the reverse strand, counting down.
TCACCAGTCGAGGGCAGCGCAGGGCACCCTCTGCAGTTCCACAGTCCAGCCCAGGGGTCTCTGCTTTGTTATGTGAACCGCTGCATTATCCAAACCCCTCTCTTGTCCCCTAGTACAAGATACATGCTGCAGGCAGTGTGTGTCTCATGCTGGGGGACAAGGAAGAAACTTGGACAATGCGGAGGTCTGGATAACAGGATTTTGGATAAACAGGAGTATACTGCACACAAATGTATTTCAAATATAAATAGGTTGTATGCTAACAAATGTTTGTGTTCTATGAGCCAAACTCTACATACAGAATTTTTATCTTTTTGACTTGAAAACAGCATATTAAATGTTCTGACACAAACAGCGGGCCAATTTCTGTTCTCAGTTCCATCGACATAAATCAGATTTGTAGCCGTGACCAACACGTGGCCCAGTGAGTGAAAGGAATCCTAATAAAGGGCCCAATTCTGCAAGTATGTGCAGAACCAGAAGAACTTGTGACAGGCGTGAATAGGAATGTACTTTTCAGAGCCTGATAATGGAGTCAATGGGAATTCAATTTCTGTCTAAGTGCAATCCAGTGGTGAGTGGCTGTCACAGGTACAGCTGATCGGGAATATTTCAACTGCAGTGTTTCCATCAGAAAATGAATTCATTGAAACCGAAACTCTTTGAGTGAATGTTGATGGAACTTTCATCAGGAAAGATTTCTCAGGTCTAGGATGGAATTTCTGGTCAGAACAAACAATAGTCAGCTGGTTAGAACACTCCCCTGGGATGTGGGAGGCCCATGTGCAAGTCCGTGATCTGCCTCCCACATCCCAGAGGCAGATCACGGGATGTGGGCGGCAGATCATGTGGAAGAGGGACTTGAGCCTAAGTCACCAAGATCCTAACTGTGTGCTCCAATCTCCAGGCTATCTGCTATTCTGGGGTGGGTCATTCTTAACTTCTCCTGTTGGAGTTGTTCCTCATTTTTAAAGCAAATAAATATTAATTCAGCCAGAGAGAAAGAAACAGATGGATTCTACAGTGCAGTGGTTATGGCCCACCCCTGGGATTTACGAGGGGAGGGGCAAACTGTTCAAAATCTCTGAATTTGTCATGGGATTGGTCCAGCTCCAGATACAGGTCCCTGTCTGTGCCAAGTCTGCAGAGTATAAAAATCTGTAACATCCGCAGCCAGAGCGTGTTAACTCAAGCTGTAGCAGTTCATACTTTTAGCCAAAAGGGTGACCATCACATAAGGTATGCCGCATTGTTGTGTGTATAGCAAAAATGCCAGTATTCTGTATCTAGAAGAATCTGTACGTCTTCCAATGGGATGGATCTAATTTTCGCACAGACTATTTAGAGTATCTATGGGAAACCAACTATAAGGGGGCATGTATTCTGCATATGAAGGACAAATCCTGCAGTCCTTAGCCATCAAAAAACCTCCTGTTAAAGTTAATGGGAGCTTTGCCAAAGTAGGGACTGCTCGGTTGCAGGATTTAGTCTTCAATGTGGAAAACTCCCTTGGACATCAGTGGGAGTTCTGGGTACAGAATTAGTGCTGAACATGTCACCAAAATGTTTTATTTAAAAAAAAAAAAAAAAAATCTGTTTCCATACAAGTAAATAAGCAGTCCAGGTAAAACTTAGCCTCATGGAGGCTCTCATCTCATTTTCATCATATTTAATCAGTTGCAATAGGATGCTCAAGTGGAGGTTAGGGATCAATGTAGCAAGCAATTAATAGAAGATAGAAATTCTCAACTTCACAATTAATATTTAATCAGACTTTGCAATCCTGCACTTTAGCAGTCATTTAGAAGTGCATGGAGTGGCAACACTCTTAAATCACTAAAAAAAAATAAACAAAACTCCAAATGGCTCCTGAACAAGAAAGCACGCTATAATGTTTTTGATAAATATTGATGTGCAGTTTTACAGAATCAGTGACATTCCTGTCTCTTTATCTAATATTTTGAGAGGGTTGGAGAAGAAAAACTGGTTGTAGTGTAATTTCTAATGCTTACCATTTAATAGCAATAATAAATTAAAAAAGAATAAGTCATTGGACCAAATTATAGTTTTTCTCCCTACATACTACACTATTCTTTTTGCCATTAGTAATTAATGCTCACTGATATTCAGGATGCAAATACAAGGAGTGCTTTGCCTTTTTGCAGGGAAATGGACCATGCTGAGCATTACTGATGAAGAGATAGAGGAACAAAGAAGAATCCAATGTATTTAAAGCGCGTAGGTCACTGAATCAAGAACAGAAAGGGTATCACTATGAAGGAACTCTCTGATTCTTCACCAACACGGCTTTGCAACAAGTTAAAGACACTGAAAAATCTGAGCTAGGGGATGGATGACACTTGGGGGGGTAGGAGGGATGGAGGGGGCTGATCTCAGTGCACACAGGATGTGTGTACATTGAGCAGTAGGATTACAAAAGCTATAACAGTATGTAATCATGATAAATTGCAATATATGAAAGAAATCATCCCCGCACGTAAAGCCACATGTCAACTAATTAATATAAGGTTGCCAAAACTTCTGTGACAGCCTGTAGCTTCTAGGGCAACTGGAAGAAAATTTCTACCTAGAGAGAAAAATAAATTATTCTGGAGGAATGTCATGGTAATAAAAACTCCAACTTTTCTGTGCACCAGGGAACAGAGTGAGGTTACATGAAAGCGGTCAGACCCACAATTATATTTCCTTAGGTCATGCTTTCTCAGTGAGCTGGACTGCATCAGTTTGACACTTCCCATATAAAGGCAATGTAGCTGTATTCTGCAATATGTAGGCATGAACTACTGTCAATTACTGGGAGGCCATTCCTTTCCTTGTCAGGTTTATTGGCCCTCTTCAACCAATATGTGGGGTTGGAATACAGACCAACAACAGAAAGCTGCAGACTGCGGCCTCAGGTCATGGCAGCACTCAATTAGCTCCTTAACTTTGAGCATGTGCTTAAGTCCCATTGAGTTCATTAGGACTTCAGCACAGGTTTAAGGTTAAGAATGTGTTGAAGTGCTGTACAGAATAGAGATGTTTTTCCGGCCCTACTGTGACTGGCAATATATGGCCAGTCTTGCCATTGAAAGTGCATGAGTAGCCCTCTGTGTCTCTATGCAACCCCATTAAAGTCCTCATTAGGCTCCCAAAGGTGTCTGTCAAATTCAGGGTCGGGCCAGTGAACGTTTTACAATACCCTTTACAAGATGCAAAACCTTTATTTACTCTCTGCCAAGGCTTCTCTGCTTACATCACAGGACAATGTGCTCCTCGCTCCAGAGCCCCAGCAGGAACTGTGGCAGCCATCTTGGATGTCTGTACATTTAAATTTGAACTTTATGTTTCCTGTCCCTCACACAATCACGCTGACCGTAAGATTTTAAACTTACTCGGGACTTTGTTGTATCTGTCGGTGCCCAGCGGATGTATTTTGTAAAAACCATGCTTGCTGTGAGTTAAGAAGCCTAATTAAAGAAAAAAAAAAAAAGCCACAAAACTGGGCCCCAACCACTGAAGTAAGTGTGGAAAAGGCTTTGTGTTTCAGACGTATGTCCTAACAGCTCGCTTGCAAATGGCCTTAGAGGCACTATTTTGGATCACAGGTTAGGTCAATTTGTTTCTAACTATTTTACTGCTGAGTCACTGAAAATAATTAATCAGCTAGTAAAGCAATAATACAAATCTTCTAGAACACTTGACCCTCTCGGCCAGTTGGATAGCTTCTGGCATACAGACATTTATATACAGACATATCTGCATTTCCAACAGGCAGTACAAAATTATTTGGTTTCATTGATGCCAATAGGTTTTAAGCACGTGTGAAGAGTACTTACTGAATCTATGCCGTGGTGTACAAATCTATGAATGCACATACTTTAAAAGCATCAATAGTTTTACTGCGTACTATTGCCGGGGGGTTAACCTGTTTAATATCAATCTGAGTAAATGACATGTATTTTGTGCAAATGAGATTAACCATTTACTATTTAGGTTCTTGGATTGTATCCTCCTTTCAGAATTAGGTTGCCAAATGAGTAACCAGCTTAACAGGACATTGTGATAAAAAATTGTCTAACAGAGGAGTGGAATGGATACAGAATGCAACAGAGAGTTCACTCTACAAGAATCTTCTCGATGGAAAATGACAATGTCTTGACTGGTTCCAACCAGGCATTTTTATACACTGAGAAATTCAGACTAAACAAATTATATGAAGTTATTTTCCATTCTGAAGATGCTGCTGCATTGCCTTGATTGGCACGTGGTATCCATTAGTGTTCTCCATCTGCTTCAATGTTCTGAATCCACATGTTAAGGATACCTATCAAAATAATACTAGTAAACAAGGGCGGATTGTCAGATACAATTTTTATCGGCACTGGTTCCATAATGACTTGATCTTTACTATGCTGCCTAACTTCAAACCTAATATTTGTTTTGTTGATGCATTTAATAATGTAATACTTTGAGTCCAGGGAAAGGTTCAAGAATTTGTGAATAGAGTTTTCTATATACTTAAGACTTTTTCTCAGTGCAAACAAGGTCAAATAAGCAAAGCAAAGGAGCTCCAAGTCTTGACACAGCAAAACGTCTAAGCATTTATACACCCAGAAAAGAAAAACAGAGTTATTGATTGAGGAATCCCTTATGGGAGATCGCAGGGGACAAAGAAACAGATTCTGGCCAGCTTAAGTGCCATGGACTCAGAGGAAGTGGCTGGCATTTCCTGCTCCTTTTCACCAAGGAGGCGCAGATGGTAGATGCTTCTTCCTCTCCTTCCCACAACGTACCAGGCCTTTGAGTGGTACATGTCCCTTTAAAACTCTGCCCATCCTGATGGACAGAGTTCACAGACAGTAAAGCACTGTGGTCAGGCTGTATTTTTCCTAGATAGAGCTCTTCTATTTATAACACAAATGAATTTAGAAATATGGGAAATTATAGTCTCTGTCACTCACGATGGATGTAACCTGCATTAACTACAGCTGGAGTAACGTGTAAAGTCAAGAAAACACTTTAAATCAAAGCAACAGATTCCCCACCTCACCTCAACCCTGCCAACTAAAATGAAGCAACTAAAGCAGGCTTGAACATAAAAGTTTATAATGTGAATCCACTAGCTATCACATCCCAAGAGGCCCAAAAAGGCATTCGGGTAGGTTGGAGTACAACGATTGTTTCCTTAACTCCAGATGAATTGGGACAGTCACTAACACAAATGATCCATTCTGAACTGCCAGCAGTGGTCTGCAGAGGTGATATGAGATGAACTCACCAAGGATGTCCCTTCCTGTCTTCTCCCACCTGCACTGTCTATAGAAGTATCTCCAACCAAGGACAGTGAAAGCTTCCTGACAGTGGGGGAAAAGAGGGAACACTAGCATCTGAACCATGGCCCCACCCTCCGCATCGCCCCTTCCCCTGAGGCCCCGCCCCCATGCCGCCTCTTCCCTCCAAGACCCCATCCCCTGCCCCGTCACTTATCCTTACAGCAGTAAAAAGTGGGAGGGCATAGCCCTCCTACTTTTAAAAGTGGTGGGGCCATGGTCCCCTCGCCCCTCCCTTTTCCGACGCCCCTGTCTCCAACAGGCACTGAAAGCTGAGAAAGTGCCAGATTCCTGGGGAGATTTAACCTTTTTTCTCCCAATTTAACAGGATCCAGGCATTGGGACTTTCCTCCTTTCCCTTAGGAAGATACCATCGGGCCCCACTGGTATAAAAGAAACAGAGGAGATGGCCAGAGACGAAGCCGTAATGATGCAGCCCTACCCTGTCCCCCTTACACATGCTCTTCCAACCTCACGGGGCAACGGGAAGTGTAATTTAGAGCCATTGATGAGGAGAACGAGCCTGTCAAATCTAATTCATTATGCAAGGTGCCAGACTTCAGCTAATATAATATGAGCACTCTGAGCAGTACCAAACTTGCTCATCTCCCTCACTCTGCAGCCCTGCTCGTCAGCTGTCTCTGTTTTCTTTTAAAGTAGCATTTAACAAAAAATGTTTGAGATCACTTTAACAGCTGGGGCGTAAAAAGGAATTCCAAACTTAGCTGATATTTCTGCAGATAACAGAGTAATAGGATTTTTGGGGTTTTGGGAGACTCCTTAGATAGTCTTGATTACAACCTGTCTAAAACTTTCAACATATTAAGATTTAAAAAGTACATCAACCCTCAGCTTCTTGGATCTCTGACTTTGGGCTTTAAAACTCAAGTCCTTTCCACCTCTATAAAAAAGCAAGGATTCAGTAAACAGAAGCACAGCAGAAGAGCAGTTAAAATACACCACAAATGAAAAACCGTGGCTGTTTAAAGTGCAATATAAAAACTAACACAAGACCCTGAAAGTACAAAGAATCATAGAGGTCTGGGTGCTTCTGTGTTCAGAAACGGATGGCCAGGAACATCTTATTAAGTAGGAAGCTGTATCCTAGAGAACAATACTTTACTATAGAGAAAATGTGCATGTTAGTGAACTGGGTCTTTGAAATACTGTGGTATTATTTATTAGGCACCAGCTAGGCTTGAGAATTTCTCTCTCTGCTGGAGAGTCGCAAAACAAGAACGAGATCTAACTCCATGTGCTTTGGCATAGCAGGAAGTTAATTGCACATAAATTCAGGGGATGAAATCCTGGGAAAAACTGAGATCACCTTAGATACCAGAATACCAGCCAAATCACCCATATGACTTCTGATTTATATGTATGACTTCAGGGACACAGTCCTAAAGAATTAAAAACATGGTTAATGGAGGCTTGCCTGGCTGTACTAACTGAACAGCCTCAAGTCTGGTATCAAATGGGCACTCAGCATTCACAATGAAGTCTCAAGCCCTCTGTTAGCAGTGAAATGAATCATACTGAGATACTGCACAGACAAGTCACTTCCAGCTGAGCATGAGTAGATTTCATCCGTTACCCGAATGGCAACATAATATATGAGAGAAGGAGGTTCAGGCTACAAAACAGGTCGGGGTATTGACAACCCCTGGAAATGTTCATGAATATATGAATAAAATGGCAATTGGAGTTTTTCAATTGCGGTGGTAATAGATTATAGTTAAACTGAAAAATAGTCACAACTGCCCAACATTTTAAAATAGGACCCACATTCTAACTCCCTTGATGTGCATTGGTGCAGAGGCACCTTTTGGAAAACGGTTGAGAAACATTATTTATAATCTGTTAAAATCAAGAACGTGTCCCTCCTCAGTAGGGAGATACTGTGGTTGAAAATATCTTTTATTAGACTTAGAACAACGCTTCCTCAGCTCTCGTACCCTAGTGCCCCTCTTCTACTTGCACTACACAGATGACATCTTCATCATATGGACCCACGGGAAGGAGACCCTTGAGGAATTCCACCTGGATTTCAACAATTTCGACCCCACCATCAACCTCAGCCTGGACCAATCCACACAAGAGGTCCACTTCCAAGACACTACAGTGCAAATAAGTGATGGTCACATAAATACCACCCTATACCGGAAACCTACTGACCGCTATCCTTACTTACATGCTTCCAGCTTCCATCCAGGACATATTATACGATCCATTGTGTACAGCCAAGTCCTAAGATACAACTGAATTTACTCCAATCCCTCAGACACGGACAAACACCTACAAGATCTGTATCAAGCATTCTTAAAACTAAAATACCCACCTGGGGAAGTGAGGAAACAGATTAACAGAGCAAGATGGGTACCCAGAAGTCACCTACTACAGGCGGCCCAACAAGGAAAATAACAAAATACCACTGGCCATCATGTACAGCCCCCAGCTAAAACCTCTCCAGCACATCATCAACGATCTACAACCTATCCTGGAAAACGATCCCTCACTCTTACAGACCTTGGGAGGCAGGCCAGTCCTCGCTTACAGACAGCCCCCCAACCTGAAACAAATACCCACCAGCAACTACACACCACACCACAGAAACACGAACGCAGGAACCAATCCCAGTAACAAACCTCGTTGCCTTCTCCGTCCCCATATCTACTCTAGCGACACCCATCAGAGGACCCAACCACATCAGCCACACCATCAGGGACTCATTCACCTGCACATCTACTGATGTGATATATGCCATTATGGGCCAGCAACGCCCCTTGGCCATGTACATTGGTCAAACCGGACAGTCTCTACGCAAAACAATAAATGGACACAAATCAGACATCAGGAATGGTAACATACAAAAGCCGGTAGGAGAGCACTTCAATCTCCCTGGACATTCTATAACAGATTTAAAAGTAGCCATACTTCAACAAAAAAACCTTCAGAAACAGACTTCAAAGAGAAACTGCAGAACTAAAATTCATTTGCAAATTTAACACCATTAATTTTGGCTTGAATAGGGACTGGGAGTGGCTGGCTCACTACAAAAGCAACTATGCCTCTCCTGGAATTGACACCTCATCAATTTTTGGGAGTGAAACTACATCCACCCTGATCGAATTGGGCCGGTCAACACTGGTTCTCCGCTTGTGAGGTAACTTCCTTCTCTTCATGTGTCAGTATAACAATGCATCTGTAATTTTCACTGCATGCATTTGAAGAAGTGGGTTTTTTACCCATGAAAGCTTATGCCCAAATAAATCTGTTAGTCTTTAAGATGCCACCGGATTCCTTGTTGTTTTTGTGGATACAGACTAACACAGATACCCCCTGATACTTTTGTTAGACCAACTTCTGTCGGTGAGAGAGGAAAACTTTCAAGCTACACGGAGCTCTTCTTCAGGTCTGGGAAAGGGACTCCCAGCATCACAGCTAAATACAAGGTGGAACAGATTGTTAGACAACCTTCACTCTGTGGGAGCCCATTGACCTTAATACGGCTCCAGAACAGGTGTCAGAGTTTACTCTTGTGGATCAGATTGCAGAATCAAGGCTTCATTTTGTCAGTCTGTTAGTAGGGCAGCACTCAAGGCTACTCTAACTAGTGCTGAGGGACAAATTGTACGGTCAAGAAGGCGCAAACCACCTCCCCACTTCGTTAAAAAATGAATCATCTGCTTTATATTTCATCTACACAGCAGAATATGCAATCCGTTGTGAAAGGGCCTGAATACCTAAAGTCCTCAGTAATAAACTATATTCAGACAGTGCTGGGGTGAGGTTTTTTAATATATCATAATGAACTGATTACACAAACCACTTCAATTCCAAACAGAGCCCCTCAACACAGCTATTGATGCTGCTTTGAGTCAAGAAACAGATGCCAAAGTGCATCTTATTCTTTATATCGCTTCTCGGCTCTTTGAGCTCTGGTCAAGTGTAGTGAAGATGATATTTTACGAGGGAGAACAAGTGGCATATCTTCAGTGGGTGTAAATTGCCCACGCTCCATTGAGCTAGTTCCAGCTGAAGTTATGCCCCAAGTGTCTGCCAGTGAAGTGGGCTATGGAATTTGTATGGCAGGCGATTCTGAAGAAGAAGATTTCTCAGTTAACAAGGTACTTAGGAAATCAAATATATGAAAGGTATCAAGCAGGAAAGCTGAATAAAAATAAAGATCAGCTCTCTAGATATGGTGACACACAGTGAATGGGTATTCTTTCACCATGAGAAAATTCAGGAGAGCTGGGGTGAAATACTGGCCTCACTGAAGTCAGTGATAAGATACCCATTAACTTCACTGGGCTAGGATTACACATGGGGGGCAGAAGGGGAAGGGAAGTAGGGAAGAGGCCTTCAGATGGAGGTGGTGGTGTTTGGTTGGTTTTGGGGGGGGTGTTCTCTCTTTTTCTCTCTCTCTCTCTGCAGGACAAGGACTGCATTTCAGCTATATGTTTCTACAGTACCTAGTACCGTAATTAGACTCTCTAGGTGCTATTTAAATATAATATAATGACAAACTTGTGTGGTCTTATAGTCATTTGTGGGTGCTTATATGTTAAATTGCTCCCTTGTCATTTTTGCTAGATTTTCCTCTTTCTAACACACCACAAGCTTGATCTCAGTTTTCTCGCTGCGTGGAATTCAGAATTCCAGAAGGCCTGTGCAAAGCCTGATGCACACCTCACTCCTGACTTAGGCCCAGCAGTTAGGATGGGTTTCTTAAAAGCACTCAGCTTTGGCCTTAACTCTGCTCCCACTGAAATCAGTGATAAAGTTCTTATTGACTTAAATGGAAATTGAATTGGACTGCCAGTAAATGTCTGTGAAAATCCCACCCTTTGGGTTCAAATGTTCAAAAAGTGGCCTCTAATCTTGCATGCTTCTGTTTTTGGTTGTTCTACTCAAGTCACCTTGAGCCTGATTTTCAGAAGTGTTGAGTTTGACATACTCCAGCTGCTGTCAATGGGAGCAGTGCGCATGCAGAGCCTGTGAAAGTGAGCCACCCAAAAGTAGAAGCCACTTTTGAAACTGTGACCCTGTATAGCAGGGATCGGCAACCTTTGGCACGCGGCCCGTCAGGGAAATCCACTGTTAGGCCGGGATGGTTTGTTTACCTGCAGCGTCCGGAGGTTCGGCTGATCGCAGCTCCCACTGGCCAAGGTTCGGCGTTCCAGGCCAATGGGGGCTGCGGGAAGCAGCGTGGGCCGAGGGATGTGCTGGCTGCCGCTTCCCGCAGCCCCCATTGGCCTGGAACGGTGAACCGCGGCCAGTGGGAGCTGCAATCAGCCGAACCTGTGGACGCTGCAGGTAAACAAACTGTCCTGACCCACCAGCAGATTTCCAGCGGGCTGCGTGCCAAAGGTTGCCGATCCCTGCTGTATAGGATCTCTGCACGGGAGTGTATTTTATTTACTGTATTGCTGGTAACAATTCTCCTCATTTTATCGTGAGTTTCTCCCAATGTTGTTGTGAGACACTTTTATTAAAAAGCCAGGTGCCAGAGTTATGTAATTACATGAATATCTCAGCTTTAATTTTCTTTTAAAAGCAAGTTTCTAGCCCTCATGGTTGCAGAGAGAAGCTTGTAAATGTGGCCTGGGTATATCCGAAAAGCTCAGAATCCAGAAGATGAATAAAAATAACCCATTTTTAAGCCAATTTTATGATTTGTGGGGGACTTGACTCATAGACTCATAGACTCATAGACTTTAAGGTCAGAAGGGACCATTATGATCATCTGGTCTGACCCCCTGCATGCTGCAGGCCATAAAACCGTCCCTACCCCTTCCCTGGACTCTGCTGTTGAAGTCCCCAATCCTGTTTTAGGTGACTTCAATTGGCAGAAACCCTCCTGCTAGAGATCCCTGCCCCATGCTGCGGAGGAAGGCGAAAAACCTCCAGAGGCTCAGCCAATCTGCCCTGGAGGAAAATTCCTTCCCGACCCCAAATATGGCGATCAGTAAGACCCCGAGCATATAGGCAAGAGTCTCCAGCCTGACCCCTGTCAGCCATTATACAATTTACCTACCATTTCTTGGTTTTCCTTGACTACTATGTTTTACCATTAAACCATTCCCTCCATAAATTTATCTAACTTAATCTTAAAACCAGACAGGTCCGTCGCCCCCACCGTTTCCCTCGGAAGGCCGTTCCAATATTTCACCCCTCTGACGGTCAGAAACCTTCGTCTAATTTCAAGCCTGAACCTCTCCACGGCCAGTTTATATCCATTCGTTCTCGTATCCACATTAGTACTAAGCTGGAATAATTCTTCTCCCTCCCTCGTATTAATCCCTCTAATATATTTAAAGATAGCAATCATATCCCCCCTCAGCCTTCGCTTTGTCAGACTAAACAACCCAAGCTCCTCTAGTCTCTTTTCATACGACAGGTTTTCCATTCCTCTGATCATCCTAGTGGCCCTTCTCTGCACCCGTTCCAGTTTAAGTTCATCTTTTTTAAACATGGGAGACCAGAACAGAACTTGAGTGTTGGGACTGGCAATGCTGAAGTACTGATGGCTCCCTGGGTTTGTCTAGGACTAAAATAGAGAAAGTTGTATGCGCTACAGCTGAAGCCGGTGCTGTTTATTATTATTGTCAGGCAGCAGTATGAGTTTAAATCTTACAGAGAAAAGGCAAGTGAGGTACTACTTTTTATTGGACCAACTTCTATGAAAGAGACAAGCTTTCGAGCTACAGGCCCCGAAGAAGAGCTCTGTTTAGCACAAAAGCTTGCTTCTTTGTGAAGTTAGGCCCTAGGAAGCATTTAATCTGCATTTTTCTTGTAACCATTTCTAACTTTTATGCCTCATTGCTTGTAATCACTTAGTCTCTTTGTAGTTAAATAAACTTGTTTTATTCTTTAATTGAAACTAATCCAGTGTGTTTAAATTAAATTGTCTGAGTAACTCCACTTAAAATGGCAAGTTGTTGTGTATTGTTTCCTTAAAGGGACAACAGATCGAATATCTCTGGACTGCACAGGAGGGGGCTGGGCAGTATAAGATATAAATTTCTGAGGGAAAATCCGGGACTAGGAGTGTGTTGGGGTCCCCCTGCAGATGCAACCCAGGCTGGTAAAAGACAGAGTGTAACCCAAGTGTGGCAGACAGCCTGAAGTTATGCAAAGACACTCAGAGTGTGGCTTGCAGGATGGAAGGCTGTTTGAAGCGGCCCAGGTAAGAGCTACTTCAGCAAGCTACAATAAGGCACACAATGTTGCAGGGTCGGGGTGACACAGCTCCTCACTGGTCTGGATTGCACCCCGGAATGTCACACTCACCCATCTTCTCTCTTTAGTATCCTGGGACCAATACAGCTATAACACCACTTTAAATCTTGCAGATACTTCAAGTTTATAGGTTCAGATATATAAACTACCAAATAAGGTTGGCCACAGTGTATTTGTTAACATGATGTGCATCCATTTTGTTGTATGCATACCGCCGTGACTCATCTGAATGGAAGATGGCTTTTGTCTTCTAGAGCTGGACTTTGGCAGTATTTGTAAAGCTATGGGCTATTACAGAATAGGTATATATGTAGAGGAAGAAGCATTCCTTGCTCTTAGCTAGCAGTAATGAATTACTAGAATTAAATCAAGGGACCCTAGTGCTTGTATAGATTATACTAGTATATGCCTTAGTTACAACTTTTAGTGGTCATTCATTTGATCAGCCACGCAGTGTCCATTTCAGTTTAGCATTTTATATCCTCACTAAGCTCCCATCTTATTTCCTTTAAAAAAAATCTTTTTAAAGTAAGAATACAGCATCGGTATTTTAAAATTAAGGTAGCATTCATACCTGATCAAAATAAAGCTGAGTCAAAAGTTTATCAAAGGAACATTGGCACATGCAAGAAGCTGAAAGAAAGACAGCGTGCAGATTGATTTTACAGTAAAGACTGGCCTATTAATTACTTTCTACATACTATGTTTTGCATTTAGTAAATGAGTAGCTAATAGAAGCACCTAGTGCAAGGATATGTACACTGTTACAGGAGAGGACTGGAGAGGGTCCTACAGTGAAGGATAGAGAAGGTCCTACAGTGAAGGTCCTACAGAGAAGAATGACACTTTTAATGTTCTCATAAAGTTCCTTGTTCACTGTTAGCAAAAAGAAACTCTGTGATTCTTTCACGGACACACATGAGATTGGGTCTTGCAGACTGATTAGCCCCACCAATAGCCTGACTGACAGAAGCACATCTCTGGATTCTGAACTGCAGCAAAGCTGAATGGAGAAGTGCAGGTAAGCTCATTGATAGACGCAATAGGGATCAAATCTGAAAATAGTGATAAGTCTTTGCTGAGGGAGGAAACAAGAACAGTGACATTGCTATTCTTAAAAAGCTTAATCAGCATTTCCTTCCAAAAAGAACAGAGTTTGGGAATGGGCACTCTTTTACCAAAAGGCCCACAAGCCCAGGGAAAGTATGGGAACCTTTATAAGAAAGTTATATTAACTATCGGATCATGTGACTTTAATATAAACTGCCACAGTTACAGGGCTAGCTGCACCTCTGTCTCTCTAACTGCATCCCCTCAGATGTCAGGCTTCGTGTGCCTTTTCCTCTCCAGGGATGAAATCATGCTATTCTCCCAATCTTGGACAGTGTCCTGGAGAATAGACCCACATGTATGCTTACCCAGCAGGTCTTAGTGAGTTAGGCACTTGCAGTTCTTCCTTTCGGGAGTCACTAACCAGTGGTAACAGTCTACATGCATGTCTATCTTACCTAAAGCCCTACCATCCTGTAGGCAGGTCTACCTCCTTCAGACATCCCCAACGGTTCTGGTTGTGAGCTTGAACTGCTCCCCCTCAGAACAACTGCCTGATCTGTGGACACAGACTCTTTTTAAGCCTTTCTAGTCCTTTTTGATTTGGTGGCTCCAAGCCTTGACCCCATGTGACAAAACACATTTGGGAATTTAGCTGGAATTCAGAGATAGAACTGTCACATTGTTAACAGGGGTGACTTATCTGGAGCCATTGTTTTACTTCCTGCTTGGTTTTCCAACAGCGCTGTTGATTTAACCCAATACATCCATACAGTAAACATCTCAACAGCAGGGTCACCACCCAGCATTAATAAATTATAACACAAGGACTCCATGTCTGTCACATAAGCAAAAAAAAAAAAGGCATAAAAGAGATAGTCTAGTAGCTAAGATTTTTAAATAAGAATGTTTCCAAAAGTTATCGTTAATGTCTGAGTTAACTCTGGGGGCGGGGGGAGAGAGAGAGAGAGAGAGAGAGAGAGAGAGAGAGAAAAGCAGGCAGGATGCCTAGCTTCAGTGATATAGCCTTTCGCCTTTATTCTAAGAAATTCCTTGGTCAGTGTTAAAAGAAAGCAACTTTCTCTGATCCTTTAATTATTGTCACAAATATAACAAGAATCTTCCTGCCCCTGAAAACCTAATTTTTCTTTCATTACCAGCAGACATGCTGTCGGTACAGCAGCTTGGTTGCTTTTGCCTGCGGGAAAGCGAGTCTTTAGAACTGTCACCAACCCTGTAGACAGGTGCCATCTCAGCCTGCTTGGCCAATATTGCTCTATAAATCTGGTAAGTTTCATTATGTAATTTGCACTGCCTCCGATGGAGCTCCCCAAAGTCTACAATCAGCCTATTGGAAAAGAGCACAATTAAATTTAAAAAAGCAATAATATTTAGACATCTCCAAATGAGGAGTTCTACATAAAGAAATGTATGGAGAAGATAGGTGACCATGATTTATGAAGAACTCAGAAATCATTTGTGAAAAATTAATCAGGTTTTAAGAAAACAGTGGATTCTCACATCACTTGAAGTCTAGACCAAGACTGGCTTTCTTAAAGTTATGCTATCACTCAAACAGAGGTTATGGACTTGAAGGTTCTTTGGCCTATGTTGTGCTGGAGGTAATAATATAATATAATGTAATGATATACCTATCTCATAGAACTGGAAGGGACCCTGAAGGGTCATTGAGTCCAGCCCCCTGCCTTCACTAGCAGGACCAAGTACTGATTTTGCCCCAGATCCCTAAGCGGCCTCCTCAAGGATTGAACTCACAACCCTGGGTTTAGCAGGCCAATGCTCAAACCACTGAGGAGGGCCAGCTCCAGGCACCAGCAAACCAAGCAGGTGCTTGGGGCAGCACATTTTCAGGGGCGGCATTCCAGCCAGCCTTTTTTTTTTTGCTTGGGGTTGCAAAAGCCTAGAGCCGGCCCTGGCAGCAGCAGTGCATCGTGCGCGGGGGCGCGCCTTGGGGCTGCTGCGGTTCACGCCGCAGGGGAGCAGCGCCTGCACCTTGTGGCTGGGCTGGGCAGGCTCCAAGCGGGGGACACTCCTCACCCATGTCAGTTAATGATTTGGGGGATGTCAGGCTCATTTGAAATGAGCAAAACTAGCAGAAAGCGCTCAGAAGCAGCAGCCCAGCTCCCAGCAAGACTGAAATACGGAGCGTGCCCAGGAAAGCCAAGGGCTGTCTCAGGAGATACCTGTCCCCTTTTGAGGGCTCTCGCTCAGCCTCCGATCGTGGCTGCACAACCCCGTAGCCTTCCTTCAAGAGACCCAGGCGTGACACTGGGGCAGCAAAGCACGCAGGGATTTAAGCCTCTTGAAATGTCCCTCTCTAGTCTGTATTTCCCCTCCGCACATATCACAGGCGGCACGAGTTACCCAGGCGCTCTAGTGGCCCATGGGCTTTTCAGCTCCTCTGTCTCAATAAGAAATTCAGGCAGATACACCCGGCTCAAGCAGATTCAGATGCAGTCGTGGCCCAATGCTGCATCAGTACCGCACCCAGTCAAACAAAACAACAACATTGCAAAGGGAAAAGTGTAAAAGCCACAAAAAAAAAAAAAGGGGGGGGGAGCAGCCAAAATTTGTTTTGCTTGGGGCAGCAAAAAACCTAGAGCCAGCTCTGCCACTGAGCTATCCCTCCCGCCACAACATTTTAGATCGTCTGTCTAGATGATCATAATGGTCTCTTCTTGCCTTAAAAATCTATGAACTGGTAGTTTTATCCTATGCAAAAAAATTGCTACCATTCAGGGAAAGGAGGTTTCCAGATTTTCCGAAGAACTTTATGAAAACAATGGTAACTAGCCATAACAGATTATTAAGACTATACCATTTTGAGAGGGTAGGTTAATGCATCCAAAATTACTTTTAAATATTCACCCTCCACAATATGCATAATTATCCATTTCCCCTGTTGGACTGCACTAACTATAAGTCAACTACCCTCTTTGTGTCTGTGCGCGCCCAGGTGAGAAAGGACTAAATAGATAAGTGATGCGTGTTAACACAATATAGATAGTGAGAGCCATTAGGAAGTCTGAACTGAAATGATGTTCCCACGTTTTATGCCATCTTTTAGAATAGACAGGTGCATTGTCCTCTTGAAAATTAGATAATTCATGAATGTCTTTGATGTTCAATATTTTAATTGCGGATACAGACTAACACGGCTGCTACGCTGAAATATTTTAACTGTGCTTCAATTATCAGCTCTGGTCTTATGAAATGGATTTGAACCGATCGTAATTGTAACAGGAATTGATTTCTTACTGAAGTGGGATCAAACCCTACCCTTCACTCCCCTGTACACCCAGCAGAAACATAGGGTCAAGAACTGATGAGGCAGGACAGAGGATTTATCCTCGCAGTGAACTACAGAGCACAGCTCTGCGGGGGGCTCCCCTAGGGGCAGGCCAGGCCAATGGTTTCACAGTTATATGGCTCCACTAGCAATTCCCTCTCCCCCATCCACTGAGAGGGGCACAAGAGCCACAAAGCTCCTACTGTTGGTTCAGGAGCTGTGGGAGAATTGTTGTGTTGCTGTGAATAGGACTGTCCCACTGGAACGTACAAGGGATAAAAGGCACAAAGAGAGCAAACCAGCATTTGTTACACAAACATGAGTCTGGGGTAACTGGTCCAGTGCCCACTGAACTCAGCGGAAAGAGTCCCTGCACGGCACTTGGCTTATGGCGGTGTGTAGAGTACATACACGGCGCGCCCCCCGTAGCATGAGTATAACTAGCAGTGTAAATGGTGAGGCACTGATCAGGGGAGTACAGAAAAGACACACCTGAATGCTCTGGGTATGTTCCCTACTCCACACAAACACACCGTTCCTCTCCCATCTACACTGCTAGTTTTAGCAGTGTGGCATCCTGCTGCCTTCCCACTGTGGGAGCATTTCCCAGCTGTAGTGAAAGATTCCAACAGCAGGAAAAGGCTCTGTGAGCACGGAGGCAGAAGGGAAAGGCTTCGGCAATTCCCCATTGCTGGAGCCTTTCCCCACTGCAGGGAGCTGTCAGAGCCTTTCCCCGCTGCTGCGGTCTTTCCCCATGCCTCCCCCTGCCAGAGCTTTTCACTGCCGTGTACAGCTACATGTATCCTACATACCGCCACCAGTGGGGTGCAGTGTAGACGTACCCTGGGTATCAATGGGTACCTGGTCAGGACCCCAATGTACAAAACAGCTAAGAGGAAATCAGGTTTACATGGTACAGCAGTGTCTGCAGCTTTCATTGCCAGAGATCCCAAACTGAAGGAGAGAGAATCTCTCTCCTTTATTGAAATGAATTACATTCAGCATTTTAATTTGCCTCCCATTCTAGTTACTACATCTCATCCTCACTGCTTCTAATGCTGAACACACTACTGCCCCTTCGTTTATGAATTACTGAACATTGGCCCTCTTCTGGGCACCGGCACCAATGATGCCTAACAACATGGGAACCAAAGACAAGTTCACCATGGGAATGGGCTGCACTGTAGGTTTTCCTGAACAGAAAACAGAAAGCAGCTGGCACTCTGCAACCTACTATGTAATGTTTACGAAATGATAATCATCTAAAAGAACTGGCAACAGGAACTTAACACAAGTTAAACAAATCACCTCCAAAGTGGCACTGGGACACAATGGATTTAAAACGCATTTCCTTTCTTGTTGGAACCACCTCATTATTTCTGACTGGCTAAGGGGGGAAAGGGGCAATTTTAAACCATGGAAACAGTGGAAATATACAAGGAGACAACTGGAATAAAAGAGCTAGTGA
The DNA here is from genome assembly GCF_013100865.1 of Trachemys scripta elegans. Taxonomy (NCBI): domain Eukaryota; kingdom Metazoa; phylum Chordata; order Testudines; family Emydidae; genus Trachemys; species Trachemys scripta. The sequence continues at coordinate 10,068,884 of NC_048300.1, read as the reverse complement.
GCCAACAGTGAATTATTTAGGGTGAAATCCTGCAGTCCTTTCACAGGCAAACATATTAAAGGAAATGAAAGTTTTTCTGATTACAAGATTTGGCTGAAAAGGTCTCATCTCATTCAAAGTTCACTGAAGTCAATTGAACGTCTCCCACAGACGTCAATGGACTCTGGATCAGGAGGCGTCTTAGGAAGGGAACAGAGTCCACGATCACGTTAATAACACGGTGTCAAAACTGATAGGCAGGAGCCGAGATTGCTTAAAAGTCATTATTTTTTCTTTATTCCGAGAACAGCAAGAGCAAAATTATACTGCTATCACTATTGACATAAGAAAGAATATAATGGAATCATATATCAAAATACGTAAGAATTAATGAAGTTGAACTAGTAGTACCATAACTGACATCTTTATTTTCCCAGGGGTTGTTGGATGTGTAAGGAGATTGTGTGCATGTTAATTATTAGGGGATGCTAGCTACTTTTTATTCTTGTAGGGCCACCTGCCAGCCAATTATTATTAATCCAAGGCTACTCTTTGAAGCACTTATTCTATATGAATCAAAAGGAAATAGTGGCGATATTACTTGCTTACAGAGGATGAGAAGGGATGGGAGAAAGTACTTGAAAACAATAGTCAAATATGGCATATCTCCCATCAAAGATTAATGAAACCAAAAAGGTAACAATGGCTTTACATTTTGCTTTCCCTCCCAAGCAGCATTTCTATTTATCATTAGCAGCAGCCTATATTATAGTTCTGTAATGACTGTATATTACACAAGGTGTCAGAGATTTACCCACATGCAATGGTTGCATGTTCATGCACTCAAAAAACATAGACTTAGAGAACATTAGGACTGGAAGGGACCTCGAGAGGTCATCTGGTCCAGTATATATATATATATATATATAATATAAATGTGTAGAACAGCCAGGAAAATTGATCAGCACACAATCCAGGCCCCCCCATCCAATGCCTTGTTCCTTCATGCGTAAAGCCTCCCCAACAGATGTAGGACGAAAGTATGGTAGAGAACAACTTTTTTAAAGGGAATTGTGTTCTTTTTAACGTATGTAAAGTGGCTACACAGGCAGGACTGGAACACCTTGACAAGGAAGAATTGGAGAAAGGAGCTTCATCTAAATATTTTACTTTCTTAGCTGAAGCAACTGTTATAATCTTGGAGACAAATAAATTGAGGCCAACATTTCAAAGGACATTCTGTGAGGGCCTGTACAAACAGGCTAAAGTGCTACTGATTTACTGATTCCTTTAGGAAGCGTCTCTCGAGTGAGAGCTTAAAAGAAACTGATGTGAGGGTAGAGCAGAAAGTGGAGGACCGGCTTGTTTATCAGCTGCCTCCAAAATGAGCATATTTCCAGCACATATCGATAACTCTTTAGAGGGAGTTGGCGTGGCAGCTGTTGCAGGACCAGATTAACATCAGCCTCAACTTCTTACCCACCAGAAGGAAGATATGAATGGGGCACTTTAGACAAAAAAGTATGTCCAAAATTCTAACACAAGTCTCTTTAAAGAGCAGCACTAAGCAGAGACTTTCTATTCACTGATGATAATAAATAATAATAATGACCTTGTAACACAATACCAATTTTTTCCTCTTCAGCTTGCTCAAATTTCTAACTCCTAGACATCTCTATATTTCTATCGAGATAAGAGTTCCCGTTGCAGAATTAAGTCCTTGTATTTTACAAGACAGTGTTTTACAGATGTGAGCACCTTATTTGTCTCTAGTGGCATCCCGGCTCAGTAATTAACCTGCCACCTTTCACTTTCTTCCCACTTTCTAAACAATGCTTCTACAGGTTTGCTCCCATGCACATCAACCACTGAGCTACACAAAAGGGATTTTTTTTCCCTTTCCCAAAGAAAGAGAAGTCAGATCTGCTGAATATTTGAAAAGAGGTATAATTACCAACCATTAGTAGCACGCATACAAAAAAAATGTTCAAGACTGATGTTCATTACAGGGTTTTCAGAACCCTTTTCTCTTGGTAAAAATATCTGGCAGGGGTGAAAAGAAAAACACAAACAGCATGACGTTTCTTTGTGTAATACATTTCTTATTCTGATCATGGGGGAGGAGGAGAGAGAGAATCTGCACTTTCTAAAGTAGTTTGTTCCAGAATGTTGGCTCCTACTATGCAAAAACAACAACCGCTTTCCCTACCCCATCCAAGAGGAGCACTCAATCTTTGCAGCACACTATCCCATTGTACTTCATTGAATGCCTCATTGGCGGTGTAACTAGTGGGAAGGAGGGAACACAAACCCTTCTTTGCCCTCCTAGTGTTGCCAGTAAGAGTTTGGGGAAACATGATTCACAACTGTTGCCAATGTGTTGATTGGAGGGAATGAAAGAGAACACCCTCCCATAAAAGCACTGACAAGCACACCACTCCATTTTCTTCTTTCAGGAACTAAAAAGATCATGGGAGGAAGAAGAGTCTCTTGATAGTGATAAGCAGCAAAGACAAGCTGTAAACCAAAAACATTTCGGTACTTCGATAGAATATCTATTTCTGTCCCTCTCTGTTTATTGACATACTTGAACTTGTAAAAAGTGAACTTGTGAGAATGTAGCGGTTTTGACAAGCCTCTTTTTTTATGATCCTGGAGCTAGAATAAAAATGAAAATCATTCATATCTCATTGGCACACACTCAGAGACGGAATTATTTCATGATCGTTAACTGATAGTTCCTCAATCCCATGCTTCTTTGGCCTTCTATCTGCTACCGTGATGTCGAACTCACTCAAGTATACTTATCTGATGAGCTGACAGAGGGGTTTAAAAGAGTTTCCCACATACTAAAAGTCACTCAGCGATCAGGACACTCTCTTACAAACTCGAAAAAAGGGCAAAAGAAGAGAAGCATGGTAAAAAGAGTTCATGGTGTGATAGAAAAGGACAGATGGAACATAATTAAGTGGAAGCCACTTTTATCTGATCATCTTTACTTACTGAATACTTCTGACCGTTGGGACGAAGTGATAAAAGAGAAAAACATAATATTAATGCAGCGGAAACCAAATGCACAAGTCAATAAGATTGTGCTCCTAAATCCCTTAGCTGCCTTTGAAAATCTCCCCTGGGGGGGAAAAAAAGCCAACAACAGGTCACTTGGATTTCCATCATCAACAATTCCGTCATCAAGAGGTTCTGGTGACAACATTCACAATGGTGAAGCTAATGCAGAAACGGAGCCAAATTACTACTAGAAATTTTATAAACATTGCCTGCATGAGAATCTGTGCTTCGCATGGGCCCACGGTGCTCCTAAATGGGCAGAAGCCTCATTTTGCTATCTCCAGAGCCCCTTGCTGCTGCTGCACAAAGCCCCTCACAGAAACCTCCTTCTCCCCTTACTTTTTCCATGGCTTTTCCTTCAACTCCACTAGCTTCTCCAGTAAAGCTTCAATGGAAATGCACACCAGCTGAAGGCCTGGCCAGCATTCAGAATTCAATTCGTGGCTCTATTTAGGCCAGGCTGCTTTGGAGCACCGCTTTGTAAAACCACTGTTTGCAAAGAGATAAGGCAAATTCTGCTCAATTTATTCACACAAAGCTGCTCGTTTGCATCAGTGGAATGGCCTTCACGAGTAACGTGAGCAGGATTGGGCTCAAATTCTGGAAAAGTGGTTTTACAAATTGTTTTAGCAATGTCGTATTCCATCCACAAAGGCGGGTGCAACTATGTTTGCAATAACCATTTTTGCACCCATTTTTAAAAGATGTTTCCTATCATGAGAAAATGTATTTTAGATGGGCAGTAAAATACTATGAAATTCTGCTTGATTTGCAGGGACTGAGCTGGTGGAATACATAGTGGGTTTTGTATATGACACACATCTGCTAAGCACACTGCAATCCTTCTGGAAACATTGGGAAACAACAGGCACTCTTTCCAATGAAGCTGTGCCAATTTACTGGTAGATTCTAAGGCCAAAAAAGAGACCATTGTGGTCATCTAGTCTGACCGCCTGCACAAGACAAGCCAGAGAATTTCAGCCAGTCATCCCTGCATCAAGCCCATAACCCCTAGTTGAGCGAAAGCATCAGACCAACTGAGAATCTAGCCTGACTTTTCAAAACCTTCTACAAACAGTTTCCTAACAAGGGGAAACTGCAGCACAGAAAGGATCTTAGGTTTAGTTAGAAACATTTATGATAGTAGGAACACAAACAAGAAAAAGACTATGGTATCCTGAGGCTACGTCCTCACTACACGGGGGGCGGTCGATTTAAGATATGGAAATTCAGCTACGCGAATAGCGTAGCTGAATTTGACATATTGGAGCCGACTTACCCCGCTGTGAGGCGGCAAATCGACCTCCGCGGCTCCCCCGTCAACGGCGCTTCCTCCTACCTCCACTGGTGGAGTACAAGCGTAGATTCGGGGATCGATTGTCACGTCCCGATGAGACGCGATAATTCGATCCCCGAGAGATCAATTTCTACCCACCGATTCAGGCAGGTAGTGTAGACCTGCCCTGAGTGCTTTTAGAGAATATATTAAAAATTCTGCACGTCAGAACTGTTCAGATACAGCAGGTAGAATTCTACCCTCATATCCCTTCCATTTCCTGTCTTGGGTAAGGTCTGCAGTGCGTAACTTTAAATTCTAACTGTTTTATTTTTAGTACATTATTTAACCAGGAAAGATAGGGCATATTTCAATTATTTAAAAAGACAGTAACAACTATGAAATAATAGTGAAAAGTTGGATCACTGAGGCCCAGACTCAACTATCCTCTCAAGCACATGCCTTAATTTAAGTATATGACTAGTCCCACGACACATGTGTACAAAGTTGGGCTTGGGCATAAGTACCTTGTTTAATCAGAGCCTAAATTAAGAGACACTAACATATTACTTGGAGCCTGATTCAAAGCCCTTAAGAAAGACTCCCATTGACTTCAGTGGGCCTTTGATAAGGGCCTTAGTATTGTGGTTTTTACTCCTATGATGTTAAAGACTAATTTTGTTTTTTATACGAATTTATATTGAAATCATTCATTTTATTGCCCAATACTATGGACGATGACATTCCCTTGTAAACTATAATGTGCCATAATATAGAAAACACGGTATACTGGATCAATATAATCGAATGACTACTATATGCTAGCATTTACTATATTCCTAATAATTGTAGCCATTTCCATGCTCTTATAAAGTGTATCTTTGCACAAACAAGTTAATTTAAATTATCTTACAAGAACTCAGACTCTCCAAACTTAGATGTAGCATGAAAGCTTTTGAAAGAGAATATACTTCTAATTTACAACCGCTCTCATAACTCTTTTATAATACTTGTCCATAAGAAGGTACACAGTCGACTTTAAAGCACCTCTAAATAGATATTTGATATTATTTTTTTTAAATGGCTGAGAATCATGTAATGTTGACTTCCAACTGCATGAGAAGAAGTCTCTCTCGTGGGCTACCTTGGGAAATTCTAATTTACAAAGTTAGACTGAAATCAGAAGCACTATCCACCCACAATTCCAATTCAAAGTCAGTAGAGGCTGTGGATGTTCAACTCTTTTGAAAGTCAGACCCTGGAAGTCTTAAGCTGACTTCAGTAGGAGCATGACAGAGCCCTATATGCAATTGTTTTGACTTAGAATAATTCATTTAAACTCTTTTGGAAAGACAGTATGCTTTGTGAAATACATGAATGGATTTTAATCTTACAGAGAGCTAGACAATTCGATGGTTCAGGCCCCAAACTACACATCACCCAAGCAGGGTGGTACAGGGCAGTAAAGGGGAGGGTGGCAGGATGGTAAAATTGATGCAGTAAAAAGAGTGGATTTTGACAACAGCAGGGAACAAAATGCCTTCACAGACTGAATGTTGCTCTTTGCCCTGGTGTTTAGTAACAAAAGTAGTAAACATATAAGTGATTGCAATTGTGTAATACATGCAAGACACAAAATATGTTCCAAAATCAACCATCCCCAGGATGTCAAGGGGATGTTTGCATTGAATGATAATTACACTGATGCGGGTCTGGGACTGGTTATATTTAGACCAAAAAGCCCTGCTAGGCTGACGGAGAGGTGACAGTTTTACTGCCCCAAGCCTTCCAAACCATCAGGTTCAGAAATATACGTCTTATATGGTGACACTGGAGAACTGGGTTTTCAGCACTCATTTCGGTCTTTGTCAGGCAGTGAGATATATGTAGCAAATATTGATGCTTAAGATCACATCATTCCGAAAACCAACTTGCTTCATTCCTGCTTCAGTATCAGGTGAGTCAATGCTTTTGCTTACTAGCCCCAGCAGTCCTTATCAGAACTGAAGTGGAACACAATGCAAGAGGTTTTCACACAAAGGCAAAACAAGATCAGATGACTGGAAATTGAAGCAAGACAAATTCAAACTGGAAATAAGGCACACATTTTCAACTAATCATTGGACCAATTTACCCAGGGATGTGATGCATTCTCCATCATTTGACGTTTTTAAATCAAGATTGGCTGTCTTTCTAAAAAAGGCACTGTAGCTCAACCACAAGTTATCTGACTCATTGCAGACATCACTGAGTGAAATCCTAAAGCCTGTGTTATGTAGGAGATCAAACCAGCTGACCAAAAGGGTTCCTCTTCCAATCTTAAAATGTATTATGCCATTTCAGGGTGCAATATCTTTCCATGTGACACTTTGGTGTCACACCTTGTTTAGAAACATTTTGGTGAACCAATACAAATGCTTTCAAGCGCACTAAACTTTTCACTGTCCTAATCCTTGACAAATAATCAGGAAGAAAACAATTATAATAATAAAAAGGCATGATGCTCTTGGTGTATAAAGTTCAATAACAATATTTCAAGGTTTCAGAGTAGCAGCCGTGTTAGTCTGTATCCACAAAAAGAACAGGAGTACTTGTGGCACCTTAGAGACTATCACATTTATTTGAGCATAAGCTTAAGTGGGCTGTAGCCCACGAAAGCTTATGCTCAAATAAATTTGTTAGTCTTTAAGGTGCCACAAATATTTCAAGGGTAGCCACCGTCATTGTTTAAAAAAATAGATATTTTGTGTTCTTGTCTCACAAAGCTTACTATGTACCAAGAAGTGAAACTAAGAAACTATGAAGAGAACCATGAACAACAGAATTTGAAACTAGCACCATAGGTGCTGGAAGTAGGGGTGCCGGGGGTGCTGCTGCACCCCCTGGCTTGAAGTGGTTTCCATTATATACAGGGTTTGCAGTTTAGTTTAATGGCTCTCAGCACCCCCTCTATACAAATTATTCCAGCTTCGCTGAATAGCACTGAATTACAAAGCTCCAGTATTTCTGACACATATCTTCCAGCAATGTAAATATAAAGAATAAAATAAATCCCAATTGTGAACTTTTGCCATTAGCAGTGGCAGGTCAGATCACTCATCTGAACTAAGCACATTATACAGTTTTACTTCTAATAGTTTGGAGACAGTTACCAAAAAACCAGACAAGGCAGAGAAAAAAGAATAATGGCTTAATGGCTAAATTATGAGCATGCTGTTGCTTATATCAATAGCATGTCACCAGCTCCAACAACTTTATGAAATGAGATGACCTATTGTTATTGAGCAGAGACAGTGTTAAAGTACTGTGCAAAGATTAAAAAAAACAGGCAAAAATGCTGCTGCAAAGAAAGGAATTTGTAAAAACTGCTTCGTCAGTCTTGAGATTATTAAACCCCAGCCTCCAGCAAGAAAACAACGTGTTACTTCCACTGTCATACAAAAATATTAGAATTAGGATAAACCTGGCATCTATTTCTCTGGCAATTAGGGAAACATTTGGGGGAAAAAGCAGGCTGAAAAATATTCATTTAGTAAGAGCCTTCAGCTCCAGCAGAAAGCACTATTCCTTTTAGGTTAAAAGAAAGCCAGCTAAATTCACTTAGGCAGGTTTTCTAGTAATAGTCATTTACTGATATCATCTGTGTCAGCCGTCTTGGTTAGTACACAATTAATGTCTCTCTCTCTTAAAAACTGAGTCTGTCACACTGGTTTGTGCTCATTTTAATGCATGTGGAATTCCACGCACACATGCCCAGATGTAAAGTGCTAGATTCCAAAGCCCTTTATTCACACTTCCTTTAGAAATTGTCCCAACAAAGTCACTGGAGATACTTGTGGAGTAAGATGCTATTCAACACAAGATATGGGTATCAAAATCTGCCCACAGAGATTAAAATAATTTTCTTAGTTTCATAAGCAAAGATCTCAGCTGGTTTAAATCCACTGAACTCCACTGCAATACATTAGTATTACATGCTTTATATTAGCTGAGGATCTTGCCCTATATGTGGTCATTAAATCAGACAGGATTATTTGTACATTGCATAAAGCCATAAAGATACCTGCCAGAATATGTAGAGATGATTAATCACTCATTTTCAGACTTAGCTGGTCACTTCAAGCAAGTGATATTTTTATCCATATTCAACTGTATTATTCATTTATTTTCTCATATTGGAAATATTGGATTGCATACAAAAGAGATGTAAAGACAAGACTGATATTGAGTTTACATATATTAACATTGTGGGAATGATTAACCGAAGCCTAAAACATTACACATTTTGTTCCCAGGTGTCATTAAAATCATGTCAGAGCAATGGTGACTTTTCCCTCGATTACATGGCAATTACTGGATACATCCCATTCTTACGATATTTTTACACAACTAATCATACAAATTTGAATGTAAGAGGTCAGAATAATTCCTTATTACAAAGAAGAATAGAGGTGCAGTGGCTGAGTGATTAGACCACTTGACTACAATCCTGGAAGTTGTGGGTTCAAGGCTTGCTCAATCTCACACTGAAGGCTGTGTTCCATTAGCAACCAATGGTACCTGACCCATAGGATTAGGGAAAATAAAAGGAGTCGGACATGATGCTGGCTATATTGCCCCCTTTTGTACCATTGGCTATGGAAAGCGATAAGACATAAACTGTGTCAGACTGAAGAGCCATCTGTGGCCCAGAGCAGACTTTGATAAGGAATGATGGAAATAATCTCCTACACTAAAATGTCTGAGGAAACATTAGTTAGGGCAAAGCCAGTGCTGGAAAACATATATCATTTTCTACTGCTTAGATACAATGAATGAAACCATATGGTAAATTTTACATTTGTTCAACCACAAAGTGACCTAACTTCTGGCTTCTGAATATTAGCCTTCAGGAATAAAAGGCTATTTTATGCCTGGCCATCTATTCTCAAGCACTACCTGAAGCTAATGAAAGTCAGGCGTAGTCAGGGTGGATAAAAGTCAAGGATTAAAAACATATTTTTTTTATTTAAATTGGATGGTTTTTTTACTTAAATACAAGTTTGCTTTTTAAAACTAAATCTATTTAATATTAAATTGGAAATTGACAATATATGTTAGGCATCAATTAATTATAATCTACAGAAATTTTATTTAAATGAAATTCAAAAAAATAATATTAAATAGCACGTTTGCTACCAAGTTTTAAAGAAAGTCAGACCACTGAACTGGTGGAAGTCACCGACTAGGCACCTAAAACCAGAAGTTATTGAATTTTAAAACGGCGTTTGACAGCAGTAGCCTCTACTGCAGATACCGAAAGAATATTTTCTTCACTTCAGATTATTCAACAGGATCAGTTAAATTACTAGTCATTCAAAGTTAAGAAACCAATTGGGAGTTGAAAAAGCAGGACAGCTTGTTTTCCTCTTCCAATCTATGAATAACAGCTATGTTTGAGAGGATGAGATCTACTAGTTCTAAAATCTTGAAGGACATGGTGACAAAAAATTATCAGTTCAATTTACTAACTTTCTTTGTTTAATTGATCAGTTAGTTTTAAATCCAAAACATGTTTTGATAAACTTTTTGTCTTGTGTTTCCAGCACATTTAAAGGTAGATTTATTTAATTTAAGGGGGAAAATGCAGTTTTTGTGTACTAGTCATTGAATTTGAACTTCAATTCAAAGAGAACTTGATGCAAATCACAAGTAAAAAATGAAGCATAATCTAGTAAATAAGAGGTATCATTCACCATTTTCTAAAATAGTCAAAAAATGTAAAAATTAAGAATCTGAACAAATGCAAATTAAGCTGCATAACTATTTAAATGTATATAAATATACCGTATACTCCTGGTTAGCAAAAAGAAGCACCAAATTTAGTGTAAAAGTTATACTTGCAAATGTCTAATGGATACCAACCAATAAGAATCCACTTTTCTTTAGGAAAATAACTAAAAAACACAAATACAAAGAATAATTAAAATCTATTATTTAAATCAAGGTTTTCTCCCTGTTGATTTAAATCACTCTGATCTAAATCAACCCATCCTATAGTTACTCATGCTTCTTAAGGATATAAGGAGCTAAATATTTACGTCAAGATATATTATTGAGATATTTACATTTTTTTTCCTGAGGCTTTTATTCACAGAAGTCTATGATAGATTGGTAAGTAAATGAGGTTCTTAATTTACTGCACTCTAAAATAATTGATAATAAAGAAAAGAAGAGAAACAGAGTGACAATTTATGTTAAAATTTGCCTTCGAAGCTAAGACCTCATTCTAGCAAAGCACTTAATTATATGCATAACTAGAAGTTTGTCAGTATTCCTATTGACATCAATTTCCCATTGAAGACAAGTTCTTAAAGTTAAACACCTGCTGCTTTGCTGGATCAGGGCCAAAGCAATTCACAACAGATCTTTATATAGATTCCAGCCAAAAGTTTCAGGGAAGATCTCTCTCACAGCACTAGGGCATTACTTGGCCCTTAGCAATAACAAGAAGAAGTCGCCCTGTGTCACAAAACAGGTGAGAGGTTTGAATCACAGTTCTAAAAGTTAGACATTGTGATGGGGCAAGGCCAGATGGCTACAGTAAAGTAGTGAGGAACAGGTATGTTAGCCCCAGGCTAAACAAATTTCTGGTACCATGGTAACCAAATGGCAGTTGCTCCAGTTAATCAAGACACCTGGGGTCAATTAAGATCCTTCTAGAAGGTAGTGGAGATAGCTAGATTGATTGG